>NC_140586.1:107551570-107806028 GCF_964204655.1 Triturus cristatus
TGTCAGTCTGAAGATCTTCTGGCAGTATTTTGCATGATAATCTGGGGCAAAGGACCTCTCCTTAAAAGTGGTCGATTGTATATTACATCTTATCTGAGATAGGGAGTTCTGACATAACCTTTGGAAAGTCGGACATAACCTATGTGCATTAATCAGCTAGTCTTAGACAAATTCCTATATACAAATAAGGTAAAAACTCATCAATTCAGACTGCACTGTTTATGTTATTATTTTTTGTTCTTGAGATAGAGATGACAGGGCCTTTGTTTCAGAGTGATGGCACATCAGGTGTTCCATCGATGTCACTGTCTGAATGACTTGACACTTTCAAAGGATCTTGGAAAGATAAGGATAGACAACATTTGTGTCAAAGGCAAACATGTCAATGATAGAGAAAATTTAATTTTGGACGCTTTACATAAACTTTCCCAGGGCTACCTCTGGGTAGCAGTAATCTTTTATGCTCTCTCCAGAATCCAGTTGCAACTGATCACTCTTTTAATGTGTTTCAACTGATGCCTCAATTGATGTGATTGAGATTGGAACCAAGTCCACTAATTCATATCAGTTCTTCCCTTTCCCAAGTCTCTGGACTGCACAAGGCAAAATCATACAAACACGGGAGCTGATGAAAAATAATTTGCGAATGTGCATCCTTATAAGCGTTTGACGAGGTATGATGTCTCATGTTCTACCCTTCAGAAAAAACATATTTTTGGTTGTAAATATGTCTCCATCTGAATATATCACATTTACGCCTGACAAAAGTTCACCAAGAGATTCTTGGTGTGGCATAAAAGCACTTATTATTACATATTTCTCTGTCCTGAGTGTGAAGAAATCCACAGTAGAAAATTCCACTCAAAGTTTGGGAAGTGAGCATTCAGCGAGTGAGTGCCTTGAAAGTTTGGGAACAGCAACACACATATTTTAGTGGGCATTCCCAAAATTTGACCTGATCTCTTTAGGAAATGGTCACAGATTTACATAGTAACTCGCCAACCAGGCTTGAAAGGGGAACAGATCCTCCTATATGTGCTGTGGGTGTCAGGTAAGAGCTTTTTCCACAGTGAAAAATGTTTGGGGGTTTTCTCTTCCAGTTACCACCATAGAAAAGGGGTTACTCCATTATTTCTATGAGAGAAAAATCTCCCAGTTGTTTCCGGCGTGAGAAGGGCTTGGAGAAGTGTTTGTGACTTGTCAATGGACTCACAAGTTTGTTGGTATTCAAAAACATTCCAAGCCAAACCATGACCTCTTCCTGTCACTCCCCATCACATGCATGCATTTACTATTGCATACGCGTATGCAGTTGTGGCATACAATTATTCAAAGTAAAACCATTTATACATGATCATTATCTTTTTCTGAATACCTGTCACATGTAAATACATGGAGCCATTTTCTGCAAATGTAGGTTTACGACCAAAAATAGCTTTGTGCATCTGTCCCATAATATAATGGCCAAAGTGAGACATTCCGATGAATTAGCGCAGACCTGCTAATCAATATCTTGACATCGCAGATCCTTTCTGACAGGCCTCCCCTTGATTGTTGTGCTCCTGCGATCAATGGCTCTGTATTAGAGCTACGAGCCCTCAAGAGCAAGATGCCCTCCGAAAAATATTAAACACTTTTTTCTTCCCAGAGCTAAGCCATCGATTCCGCCTCTTAATCAGAAGCAGAGCCAGACTACCCAATGTGAAGTAATTCCAAAGGGAGGGAAGTAAGACATCTTGTCCTTCAATTTCACCTGTTTCAATTAATTTTATAGCTATATGGCTCATCAACTTCTTAGAAAAGCTAGACAGGAGGCAAGGAACCTTATTATTATTACTATCTGGAGGGGAATGTTGAGAGCTGACAGCCAATCAGAATGCTTGCTTTTCTGGATTTAAATAATATTACAGGAATGCTCTGGAAGCATTCTGTCTGACAGTGACATCAGATCCAGTGTGCTGATGATAGCTACAGCATTGGACTGAGTTGCAACCTCCACCCTTTTTACCATTTACTGGGGGAAGGTAGTGGATCCGCTGCACAACGCCAAAGCAGCGTCCTCTATTCTGTATAATGAAGCTCGCGCTTCATCTCCAGACACTGCTGGTACCTTTTGAAGTTGCTCCACCTTGACTTAACTTCTTACTTCGCGCGCAGGAAGATAGTGTACCCCTGAGCCATAGACAGAGAACCAAGCTCTTTTCTTATATTCCTGCTCTATGGCGCTGCCTTTTTCATCCTGCTCCGAGTGAAGTAAGGAGTTAAGCCAAGGTGAAGACAGTCACTTCAAAGGGTGAGCAGCTTTTCTTTTACTATCAGTATCAGGAGAAGAAGTGGGAGCTTTAATTTAGCACTGTGCAATGGAACCACCACTCCCGTCTGGTGAAATGCAGTGATCGCGTCTGCATCGCAGCTTTTTTCAATGAATTGCCGAGGGTGCGGCGAAAGGTGCAAATTGCCAAGACCTGAGGGCAATAACGGCTGTGAAACACGCAGGGGAGGCTCCTCCGCTAAGGTGGAGGAGAATCGCTGAACTGAGCAGGTCAAAAAGGAAAAAATAAAATAATAGCTCATTGTTATTATCTCGGGATGGGCGGGCTGCTCTGCCCACAGAGAAGGGCAGGGGTGGAGTGGTTTTCCCACTCCAAGTGCACATGAGGCTTTTGCCAGCCGTCTTGGGCCAGCCAAACCATTATACGTACTTTGAATATTCTCCACACAGGTTGCATTACAGCCTGGGTGGAGAACATGCCCATGCTCCCATTCCCTGGCTGAGCGCCGAACTATGGCACTCAGACCAATCACAACGCTGCATTGCAGAGTTGTGAATGGCTATGGGGAGCCTGGGACAAAGCTTTTTCAATGAAGTCTAAACCACGTACTGCCTTTACAATGCGGTCATGACAATGACGCGTCTTTACAACGGGTTTTCTTTACCACGCAAGTGATGGAGCGCGTTGGCGCTCTGTTATTTGTAGGGGTGCATCATAATCACGGATAGTCCGCACCCGCATATATTCCTTTGTTGTGTTAACATTTGATTATTAGAAAGTGTTCAGTAATAACACGTGAAAGTGTAAATGGTAAGAAAAGTGTTGTGCCATGTAAAGAGACAACATAGCATTCATGTTCTAATGTTGTAATCCATAGTATTTGATGTCATTTGCCTAACAAAATTGCTTATGTGTGATGTGACGCATATGACTTAAATCTGCACCATATTAAAGTTGCACAAAGGAGTGACTAATTGCATTCGACTTGTAGTATTTCATAAGCTGATTGCAATAGTAATGCATTGCTGTGCTTTTGTAATGTAATGATGAAAAAGGCCTAAATGTAATTTTCACTCACGTGTGTATTTGAGAGGCCTATGTATCTCTCTCTTATGTAGTCCGATTTCTGTAGGCCCGAAATGTTCCTTCCCTGGGGGCTCAGAAACAGGCCTGCTGGAAATTTTATGTGCATATTGAATTTGTTCTGTTCTCATATTTCTGTTGTAGGTGGAGAAAGTCTTCTTTGTTAGTTAGAATAACGTCTTTTGTTTAGGAGAGTTATGCTAGAGAGCATGTGATACAAAGGTTCATTGACCACAGATAATTGGGAGCCGGTGTTCCTTCTCACTGAGGGAGGCGCGGGAATCAAGGTCATCAAGCCAGGAGCTGGGAGCACCGACATCGCGTGGAAAATCACGTATGGGAAGTGTCCAGCGGGATGAGGTGATCTGTGGGTGTGTTCTACGTTTTTGTGTTTTGTATTAGGGATAGTGTCCTGGGGTGAAGACAGGATAAGGGGTGAGGAGAGCCGAAGGGGAGAGAAGGAGCATCTTAGAATGAGCTCTGTAGCTTTGGCTACTAGACCCATACAACGTGAGTGTACTTCTGAAGAAGTTTTCTCGTGCTAACACCTTTTTCCTGATCTTGCCTGGGGAATGCTAAGTATGGATTTCATGGCAGTGGTAGTGTAGGGACAGACTAATGCTTTTCATTCATACACCACAGATGAAAAACAAACTTGACGTGGGGGCAATCATTGCCTGTGTTCTGCTTCTGAAGATCGCCATTCTCTTTATGATACATCACATAAAGCTAGCCCGTAGGTTTGGATTTGTATTAGTTCCTATGTACTTTTATAACCTCGTAATGAGGTGCTGGTACATCTAGTTGTTTTGGGCTTTGTAATAAACCTACTAACTTGGTATTCGGAGTCTGTAGTCTTTTAGAGTCATATTCTTATGGGACCCGATTCACAGAACTAACTTAAGACAAAATCCTAAACTTACTACCATTTTGGTATTCACAGAAGGCACTTACTCATTTTGGTATTCACAGAAGGCACTTACTCATTTCGGTATTCACAGAAGTTAGGAGTCCTAACTTTAGGACTCCTAAATGCCTTCTGTGAATATTGAAAGCCTTAAAATTAGGATTTTTCTCAATTTAGTAGTAGTAGAGTTAGGACTCCTAACTTTAGGACTCCTAAACTGAGAAAAATCCTAATTTTAAGACTTTCAGTATTCATAGAAGGCATTTAGGAGTCCTAAAGTTAGGACTCCTAACTTCTGTGAATACCGAAGTGAGTAAGTGTCTTCTGTGAATACCAAAATGAGTAAGTGCCTTCTGTGAATACAAAAATGGTAGTAAGTTTAGGATTTTGTCTTAAGTTAGTTCTGTGAATCGGGCCCATGGATTTTAAAGTTGTCTTGATGATTTATTTCTCCCCTCTACACTTCTCAGCAGGTAACCAAAGGTCCATTGACCTGGAGGTCCAAAGTAAATTCTGAAGGGAGGCACTCGACCCCAACACAAGTCTTTACAACAACTTGCCATAGGGGAAGTGGCTTTGGACTGCGAAGTCCAACGCTTTTCTCACTGTTGTGTAGACTGGAGGTTGAATAGTAATTTATACCACCCAAAGTCCAGCGCTTTCCCTTAAGGCAAAGTGGTTGTTCGTCGTAAAGACTTGCGAGGTAAAGGAATGCAGTGGCAAAGACATTGTTATAATTCCGGATTGTAAAGCTGTGTGTCGTAATGCCTTGCGTGGTTCTGACATACAAACCCTGTTATAGGCTGTTGTCAGAGTTAGAGAACATTTAACAACCGTTTATTCCCTTACCAGTGATTTATATGTCTTTTCGCCTACAAGGGCATCTTGGCACATTTGATTTTTAATGTAAGTGTATCAGAATCAGCCCACCATTGATGCATTGATGGCCGTCACGCCATGCTTCCACCTGCACCAGATATTCCTACCCACCAATGACTGAATGAAACAAACCTGATGTTTCTCACTCAGTCCACCTATTTGATTGGAGTTTATGGCCAGTCAGTAAGATAAAACGTTCCTGTTCAATATGCCGTTTGTCCCTCAGAAATAGATATGTGTTATTCTGTCCTTCAACTACCCCCTCCCCCCCGTTCTTTTCTTTCTCTCTGTGCCTGATCACGCGGCCCGTGTATTCTAGCTTAAGGTGTTACCGTCCAGCCTATGTCCCACTAGACCCGTCAACCAATCTTCGTTATCATGTGACTAAAGTGAGGACCAATAGGAACTGTCACAAGCAATCACAGCGAGCATCCGCTAGATAAATCGAAAAATCCTGCAATGCGCACCAATCGGAACTCTGCTTCTTTGAATAGTGACCGGGGCAGAATTATATTTCATTTTGTTAAGGTTGATAAAGATTACATTGTTGAAGAACCAATCTGAACAGTGACAGAAAAAATATTGGAACACCAAAAAATGGGACCTTGACCTACCTGAAAGGAATGCATGCAATCTTGAAGACCTAGACGCCGTTTTCAATCGTTGTGACCTCATTTTATGACCCAGGGCAAATCATTTTATCTCCCGGTGCCTCATTTCTATTACCTGCCAACAATCCGAGCCCTTGGATGCCAACACCCTGCATTAAGCGGTTTGTGAAAAAATGGGTAACATGATTGAATAGACCTTGGACTAAACTACAATAACCCTGGACCACTGAATCTGTATTTGAAAACGAGGTATAGTACACAATTATAAAGTATAGGGCAAAGGGTGCAGACGTGTACATTCCAAATCCGCGAATTCTGGAGAACCTGTAGGGTTGACTACATGGCAATAGAAAGTGGTAAACGGCTTGAGAGAATACCACTTTTTTCTTTCTTTCTTTTTTCTTTTTTTATTTATTCGCGATCTTGGCTAAAGGCCAATATAAACAACAATAAAGCAGCATAATATACAACAATTAGTTAATAGAAATTGAAAACGACACAGTAACACTCAGAGGAGATAGGTCCTTAATAAACTTCAAAGCTTCTTTTCCAGTCCTCACATTGATAGGAGGAATCTTAGGGGCAGATTTATGAGCCACTTGCGCCTCATTTACGCCGCCGTTGCGTCACTTTTGTGACGCAGCGGCGGCGCAAATCCTGCGCCATGCTGCGGGGTATTTACAACGTGACGCATCTGGGAGATGCGTCACGTTGTAAAGCCCTGCGCCTGAAGTAGGCGTACCTGTGCAGGGGGGGCGTTCCGTCGGAGGAACGCCTCCTAAAAGTGGCTGAGTGAAATCTACAAGATTTCACTCAGTCACTTTTGAGCCAATGCTGCGTCAAAACCCTGCGCCTGCTTGAAGCAGGCGTAAGGATTGACGCAGCATTGTAATGATAGAGCACCCCCGAGCCTTGCTGGAGCTGCGTCGTGCTTGCGACGCAACTCCAGCAATGCGCCGCCCTTCCGCCATCAGATGCGTCACGCTTCTGTTTATCCTTGCGCCACGATGCGCTGCATTGTAAATGTGGCGCATCTGTAGTGGCGCAAGGGTAAACTTGCGTGACGCATCTTTCCTGGTGCATCCCTGCTGATTTGCAGGGATGCGCCAGGAAACATAAATCTGCCCCGGAGTATTAAACACTAGTCACGCAATATGTAAGACTTTATATCTATATAACTTTTCCATGAACAAGATCATCCCAATGGGCCTCTAGGTAGCTTGTAATCTCGAGTGAAATGTTTGTTACACTCGGGTACTGTTATATCATTTTCCGAATTCTATGTTCAGCTTATTACGCGAAATTCTCGCAATGACTCCAGTAGGGCACATGGTGTAATTTCAAGTCCATTTTGGTAAGAATCCCATCATGAGATAAAGGAACAAAAAGAACAAACAGAGCACAAGTGGCTGTTGTTTGTGGTATGTGTGTTTTTATTGTGCTTTTTTTTTTTTAGCACGAAATACAATTCTACAAGCAGATACATTCCACACAAAAATATGGTGTTAAATGCCAGGTTTCCAGTTGACATAATTTGCATAATTTCCCCAAAATTGTGCATAATTACGCAAACAGACGTTACAGGAAATTCTCACAACCTTGGAGCTGGTGCCACAGAGAAATTCCTCCAGCCCTGCTCGGTCAGAGACTTTTGGAATGGTTTATCTCCCTTCGCCAGATTGGCATTTTACCATGTTTCTAGCACCAGTGCTCACTATAAACCAGCTAGTAGACCAGCAACAGATTGGCTTAACCATGGGAATGATTTTACTTTTCCCTGAGTCCTTCATACTGATTAAAAATGTGCAGCTGGCGAATGGAGGGTGGCACTGCATTTGCACAGGAAATGTCCCAGCGCATAATCAACAGGGCTGTTGCCAGTTGTGACACAGGGGCTGGGGCACAGTCAGTCACTGTCGACAATGACCTGGACATACAGCTATGAAGCTGTCCCCCTTGCAGGCCGGAGAGCGGTGCCCCAGTCTAGGTACACCCACAAGTATGTGCCTGTCACCATCTGCCTCCATTCTCCAGGTGTTCGCTTTCACACAGTGCCAGTGGCATGCAGCTACACAATTATTCGAATTGAAAATGCATATTAAATAGTACAGCCATGCTGTGCAATCAAGCGTACCACGCACACATCCTCTCCAGTACCTATAATGTTCTGATTTCGAATAAACTTCCTAAAGGTACCAGTAGGTGTACTTGCTAAGAGTGAGTTCACGGCCTTGTCACAGAAGAGTGTGTTTGTATCCTTATGTGTGGATACATCATTCCTCTGCATTATCAGTCATCCAGTCACAGAGAGGGGCCACCAGAGAACGGTATACCTCTGTCCTCCGGGCGACACATGGGGCGGTGAATATTGTTTGAAGCATGGACATGGTATAGGCAATGTGTACTTTAAATGTAGGGCAATGTGCACGGTGCATGACATCCATACTTAGATGGGGAAACATCCATTACAACGCAGTCATTACAACAACCTACCTTTACAGCACAACTATTACAACGCAACTGCCTTTACATCGCATGCCATTACAGTGCATGCCATTACAATGCATGTCACTACAACGCATGACATTACAACGCATACCATTACAGCACATGCCATTACAACTCATTATAAGGTAAGTAATGGAGATTTTTTTAGTATTATGTTGGGTATGGCTTTTGAGGTAGATGGGAATAGTAATTTTTACCTTTACACTATCCAACACTTTCCCTACTGTTGCACTCACTGGAGTGGGAATAGTAATTTTTACCCCTACACTATCCAACACTTTCCCTACTGTTGCACACACTGGAGTGGGAATAGTCATTTTTGCCCCTACACTATCCAACACTTACCCTACTGTTGCCCTAAAAGTATTATGCGTTGTAATGGTATGCATTGTAATGGTATGCGTTGTAATGGAAGGCGTTGTAATGGTCATTTTTAAAAATGCATTGTAATGGCATGCATTATAAAAACATGCAATGTAATGGTAGTTGCGATTGTAAAGACTGCGTTGTAAAAACATGCATTGTAATTGCATGCGTTGTAACATCATATATTCACTTAGATGTCCTCCATGTAAATCTCTGTGGTCAGGGGGAGTAGTGCTTTCTAATGCAGCGTGGAGGCACCCGAAGCAATATGTGCTTTCCATAGAGAACAAGGTGAACTTTAAATGGCAATATTGCATAACATACACAAATGTGGAAATTGACATGGTAATATGTGCTCTACAAAATAGGTCCTCGGACCAGTTTGCAGTGTGTACTGGGCACAGGAGTAAAGTAGTATTTGATCTGATACAAACGTCTCCTATCTGACATCGGAGCCTCTAAAGTAAGGTCAGCATAACCATACCCCGCATCTGCATAGGCACTGAGAGAATTGCCCTAAGCCCCAGAGCAGACCACAGTGTCTTCACCACTGGTATGCTGAGCAGTGCTATTACATAGGCTGATATTCTGAGTGTAATAATGTAGAACCATAAGAGATTGTATCTAAAATGTAGATAATTGCTGATACTAACATATGTACATAAATTATAAACATTTTAAATGTGTATCTAATTGCACTAGCTTGGTATAGAATGCATCCATTTTCAGGGCATTTGATTTTCTAGAACATCAGTTTTAATGGGCTACAAACTGGCACACAATTGTGAAAGACACTAAAATCTGCATTCTTTTCCAGATAGAATGCTGGCGTCTCAGTGGGTCATACTATGCGAGACAGTCATTGCCTCCTTTGTGACACAACTGTACTTGTATGCTGTGTAATTAATTATGGACTGAAGTACACTTAATGAGCAAATTCCAAAGATGAACACACGAGTTTTCGCTAAGTTCTGCAAAACGTTTTGTACTTTATTCCATCACAGGGTTAAAGCAGCCAACGAGTATTGTTCCTTTTCGCCGAGGATCTTTTATAGGACTGTGAACTAGGTATACATATATTGAAATTATTTTCGATAAAATCAAATACACCATAAGTTTAAATATTTACAGTAACAATCATGCATATGAGGAAACTGATGCCACTATTTAACTGTTGACATACTCGATATCAGAAACCTGTGAGCCATTATTGATAATATTGGAAATTGTATCAAGTGTTCATGTTTTAAATGTTACATAAAAGATTATTATTAAGAAAGTAGAGGAGCATGTCAAGTATATAAAATAGAGAAAATAAAATGTGTCTCAAAATGTACAGTAAAAAGAATAACTGATGGGCGGAATGTTGAACAATGTCAAACATTCACCCCCTGTACAGAGATCTGGGCCCAAATCCATATTTATTTTGCTCATCATGCCATTATAGTTTGGACACAGCCACATACAAATCAGTCTTGACCCTGCTCCTCCTGCCCAAACTGCCATCGCAGGTACTCCCCAGTTTTGGGGTATCACCCCTCATCAGCCAGGCTAGCTTGACTCCAGTGGCTTGACAAGCATGGGACCCACATCTGGGCATACCCGTCCCACCCGGTAGGAACAAATGCAAAAATAACAACTGATGGACAGAATGCTGAACAATGTCAAACATTCATGTCAGTACAAAGATCTGTGCCTAAATCCATAATTGTTGTGCTCACCATGCCATTCCAGTTTGGACCCAGCCAAATGCAAATCAGTCATGACCCTCCTCCCAAGAAGAACACTCCTGCCCGAATTGTTTATGTATTTCCACCCTAAGTGCACTGGCTGTGCCCAGTCATGAGTTCTGGCCTCACTCCCACTGGAACCAAGCTATTCCTGGCTGAACTAGGGGGAAACCGGTCTTAGGTTGCTTGTGACTGGTTCAGGGAGGACCTGACCTGGCAGTTCGGGCTGGAGTGTTCGCATGAGGAGCAGGGTCAAGACTGATTTGCATATGACTGGGTCCAAACTGAGGTGGCATGGTGGGCAAAATTAACGATGGATTGGGATGCAGTCCAATCTATTGCCAGTCACTGAGATTCATTACACCATTCCATCCATAACCTTGTTGTTTTGTCAAAATGTATAGTATCATTCTTCGGGGTATGAACATAAATTCTTCTGTAGAGCATCACATTGTAAGACTATTGATTCTTCGGTATAGTGTCTACATCAAATGCGTAGCGATAGCGTGTAAAAAGTAACAGGTGATTACAACACCTAAAATGAACCGGTTACATCAACCTTAATTGTTAAGAAGTTGGTAATAACTGTTTACAAGGACAATAATATCCAGTTTACAAGTTTAACCAATATGCTCAACCAGCCGCGGCCCGTGCAGGTAAGAGCAGTGGGGCCAGTTGAAGGGGGTATTTCGACAGAAGACGACAAGGGAAAATTAAATACATAATTTATTTTCCCTAGTTGTTGTCTGTCAAAATCCCCCCCCCCCCACCTGGCCCCACCGCTCTTGCCTGCAGTAAGAGGGGCACAGCTGTTATCAGCCTGTTACTGTTTTATGTATCAATCAATCAAACATTTATATAGCGCACTACTCACCCAGAGGGTCTCAAGGCGCTGGGGGAGGGGGGTCCGCTACTGCTCGAACAGCCAGGTCTTGAGTTGCTTCCTGAAGGCGAGGTGGTCATGGGTCAGGCGGAGGTGGGTCGGGAGGGAGTTCCATGTCTTGGCGGCGAGGTAGGAGAAGGACCGTCCCCCTGTGGTGGCTCTTCGGATGCGGGGGACGACGGCGAGGGCGTGGCCGGTCGATCGAAGCTGGCGTTTGGGAGCGTAGAAGTTGAGGCGGCTGTTGAGGTATCCTGGGCCTTGGTTGTGTAGGGCTTTGTGTGCGTGGGTGAGGAGTCGGAAGGTGATTCTCTTGTTGACCGGGAGCCAGTGCAGGTCTCTCAGGTGTCCGGAGATGTGGCTGCGACGAGGGATGTCCAGGATGAGTCGTGCTGAGGCGTTCTGGATCCGCTGGAGTCTCTTCTGGAGTTTGGCGGTGGTTCCGGCGTAGAGGGAGTTGCCGTAGTCCAGACGGCTGGTGACGAGGGTCTGGGTGACCGTCTTCCTGGTCTCGGTGGGGATCCACCGGAAGATCTTACGTAGCATGCGCAGGATGTTGAAGCACGACGAGGAGACAGCGTTGACTTGTCTGGTCATGGAGAGGGAGGAGTCCAGGATGAAGCCCAGGTTGCGTGCGTGGTCTGTTGGTTTGGGTGCGCTGCCTAAGGCGGGGGGCCACCAGGAGTCGTCCCAGGCGGAGGGTGAGGATACCAGGATGAGGACGTCCGTATTGTCCGAGTTCAGTTTCAGGCGGCTGTTCTTCATCCATTCGGCTACCTCTTTCATCCCTTCGTGAAGGTTGGCTCTGGCGGTGGCGGGGTCGTTGGTGAGGGAGAGAATCAGCTGGGTGTCGTCGGCGTAGGAGATGATGTTGAGGTTGTGCTGGCATGCGATGTCTGCGAGGGGGCTCATGTAGACGTTGAAGAGGGTAGGGCTGAGCGAGGAGCCTTGAGGAACGCCGCAGATGACTTCGGTGGCTTCAGATCTGAACGGGGGGAGGCGGACTCTCTGTGTCCTTCCCGCGAGGAAGGAGGTGATCCACTCCATTGCCTTTTCCTGGATTCCGACGTTGCTGAGTTGCTGCACTAGTGTACGGTGGCAGACAGTGTCGAAGGCCGCGGAGAGGTCTAGGAGGATGAGGGCTGCTGTTTCTCCGTTGTCAAGCAGTGTTCGGATGTCATCGGTGGCTGCGATCAGGGCGGTCTCGGTGCTGTGGTTGGCCCGGAAGCCAGACTGCGAGAGGTCGAGGGAACCCTTCATCTCGAGGAAGGCGGCCAGCTGCTTGTTGACGGTCTTCTCGATGACTTTTGCAGGAAACGGGAGCAGCGAGATGGGGCGGTAGTTCTTGAGGTCGGTGGGGTCGGCTGATGGCTTCTTTAGTAGAGCGGTGAGTTCGGCGTGCTTCCAGCTCTCCGGGAAGGTAGCGGTGTCGAAGGAGGTGTTGATGATGTCCCGTAGGTGGGGTGCGATGACAGCGTCGGCCTTGTTGAAGACGTGGTGAGGGCAGGGGTCGGTAGGAGATCCGGAGTGGATGGAGTTCATCGTGCGGACGGTGTCTTCGGTGCTGATCGGGGTCCAGGCATGGAGGGTGGTGGTGGGGGGCGGTGGTCGGTCGTGGCGTGCGTCGGTTGAGTGCTGAAGCTGTTGTGTATGTCCGCGATCTTGTTGTGGAAGTAGGAGGCGAGGGAGTTGCAGAGGTCTTGCGAAGGGGTGATTTCGTTGTTTCCGGCGTTGGGGTTGGAGAGCTCTTTAACGATGTTGAAGAGTTCCTTGCTGTTGTGTGCGTTGTTGTCCAGTCGTTCCTTGAATGCGGTTTTCTTGGTGGCGTGGATGAGTTGGTGGTGTTTTCGGGTGGCGAGCTTGAGGGCAGTCATGTTGTCCGGTGTTGGGTCTCTGCGCCATGTTCTCTCGAGGGCTCGGCAGTTCTTCTTGGAGCTTTTGAGTTCGTCGGTGAACCATGGGGCTTTCTTGCTACCGGGTCTGCTAGGCGGGGTCTTCAGAGGGGCGAGGTCGTCTGCGCAGTTGCCGATCCACTTCGCGAGGTTGGTGGCCGCCTGGCTTGGGTTCGTTGCGCTGGTGGGAGGGTTCATGCTCAGGGAGGTCGCGAGCTGGTCGGCTGTGATCTTGTTCCAGCTTCTGCGCGCAACCTGTTGCTGGTAGTGGTGGATCGTGTTCTTTTTGAAGCTGAAGTGGACGCAGCTGTGGTCCGTCCAGTGGAGTCCGGTGGCGTGGCTGAAGGCGATGTCCTTGCTGGATGAGAAGACGGGGTCGAGTGTGTGTCCGATGTAGTGGGTGGGGGTGGTGACCAGCTGCTTGAGTCCCAGGTTTGCGAGGTTGTCCAGCAGGGTGGTGTTGTTGCGGTCGTTGTTGTTCTCCAGGTGGAAGTTGAGGTCCCCGAGGAGGATGTAGTCAGCGGAGAGGAGGGCGTGTGGGCTGATGAAGTCAGCGATGTCGTCGCTGAATTGTGTGCGTGGTCCCGGGGGTCTGTAGATGAGGGTGCCTCTGAGGGTGGTCTTGGGGTTGATGTGGACCTGGAAGTGCAGGTGCTCGGCGGGTGCGGGGGTGTCGTCGGTGTTGGTCGTGATGCGGATGGTGTTCCTGTGGATGATGGCGATGCCTCCTCCGGTCTGGTTGATGCGGTCCCTTCGGATGATCTTGTAGCCGTCTGGGATGGCTATGGCGATGTCGTGCGCTGAAGAGGCGTTCATCCAGGTTTCCGTGAGGAAGGCGACGTCTGGTGAGGTTGTGTCGAGCAGGTTCCAGAGCTCGATGGCGTGTCTGTGGATGGAGCAGGTGTTGAGCAGAATGCATTTCAGGTGGCTGCTGCTGTTGCTCGTCTTGGTCGGTGCTGGAGTAGTGCTGGTCCGGATGCAGGTGAACTTGCAGGCGTTGCAGCAGAAGGGTCCGTGGGTGCGTCTCGGGGTGGCTTGGTAGCATCCTGGGATTCGGCCGGCGTTGAGTGCGTTGAGGGTGGCGGCATCGTACGTCCGGCGGGTGGGCTGGGGTCTGCGGGGGCCAGGGGTCCTGGCGCTGGGCGCGGTCCGGCCGCGGACGGGCGCAGACGGGCTTACCTTTGGCGCACCTTCGGCGCTCAGTCGGTGCTCCCGCTGCGCGCGTCCGCTGCGCGGTCGCTCTGGGGGCGTCATTAGAGAGGAGCCGGGAGGGCGGGTCAGCTGGGTGGCGGTAGCGGAGCGGCCAATGGGCAGGGGGGGCGTGGTCGGCGGCAGTCTGTGGCGGGAAGGGGCTCACAGGGTGTCTCTGCGGCGGCTGGGTCGTCCGGCAGAGGAGACCCAAGGGAGGGGGAGGGCAGCAGAAGGGGGGGTAAGGGGTACACAGGGCAGGCAGGAGGAAGAAAGGACGAGGTGGCAGCAGAGGGGAAGCAGTAAGGGCAAAAGGAAAACGAGGCAGCAGAGGGGGACAGAGAAGAGGGGGAGAAGGAACGAGGCAGCAGAGGGGAGCAAAGAAGTAGGCAGCAGCGGGGCAGCAGGCTCAAGGCTCGGGCAGGTGGCAGTCAGCAGCAAGGCTCAGGCGGCAAGCAGGAGCAGCGGAGTGGGGGCGACCTCGCCTTGGGGAAGGCTCAGCGGTCGCATGTATGGAAAGCTGCGGTTGCACACACATAGGTTACATCAAGACATATGTTTAAAAGCTTGCACACTCACAGTAATAGAAACTACTGGTCATCCAGTTCTATGGACACAGCAACAATGGGTAGGCGGAGCTTGTGGAGTTGCACTCTGCGGAATTCCACAGAGTTGAACTCCGCGGAATTCTGCGAGTGATCAAAAACCTATGCAAATTTAGCGGAGTTCCGCGAGCAAGCGGAGTATTGGTTGGCTACCCCTACATATGAAATCAAAGAGCTCGCTGAAGCCTTACAATAGCGCGCATTGACCCTGGAGACCCCCAGCATCTGAGCTAATTTGTATTTAGGACTCAGGAGCCATAATGTCCGAACACAGTGCCATGGAGTCCCAACAGATATGAGCCTTCCCGTCCTTTACATGATGTAAGTACACTGACCCCTCCAGGCCTACACCCATTCACACACTCCGTGTTCAAGTTCTTAGCTCACCTCACTAGGGGGCATATTATCAAGAAACGGCATTAAAATTATCGCTGCTTTAGCGGCAGAAAACTGCCGCTAAAGCGGCGATAATGAGCTTGATAATATGCCCTTGAGAATTCCTATAGAAAACCATGTTCTGTTGTCAACATGGGCTTCTATTGGAATTCTCTGCGGCATATTATCAAGCCCATTATCGCCGCTGTAGCGGCAGTTTTCTGCCGCTAAAGCGGCGATAATTTTAACGCTGTGCTTGAAAATAGGCCCCTAGTCTCACTAATCAGTTGTCCCGCTTGCCCATGGCTGGTTGCAGCTGCTGCCTATCCGGGAATATTCAGTCCAGCTGCACTGGAAGCTGTTTTCATCTTGCCCTGGTTTCGCTTCATGTCTTTAGCGTCCCCTGCAGCCTCTGTTTCAAGCCAGAGCCACCAACAACACAAGAAGGACTACAATTGCAAACTCAGATATGGAAACAAAGAGTCCAGACTCCCTATCAGAAAGAATGAGCTTTTAGTGAGCGATTACGTTCTTCTGATTGAATAGGCTGCTTTTGAGCACAGTAGAAACAAAGATTCCCAAATGTATTGGTTTGCATCGATTGTTAAAAAAATAAAAAACGGAACATGACATATTATTAAAAAACATTCTTGAGCTTTGCTGTTCTTACATTTAAACAGATTGCTAAAAACTCAGGGGCAGATTTACAAGCCCCTTGCGCCTCATTTACGCCGCCGTTGCGTCACTTTTGTGATGCAGCGGCAGCGCAAATCCTGCGGCATGGTGCGGGGTACTTACAACGTGATGCATCTGGGAGATGCATCACGTTGTAAAGCCCTGCGCCACATGTAGGCGTTCCTGCGCAGGGGGGTCGTTCCGGCGCAGGAACGCCTCCTAAAAGTGGCTGAGTGAAATCTACAAGATTTCACTCAGTCACTTTTAGGCCCATGCTGCGTCAAAACCCTGCGCCTGCCTGAAGCAGGCGTAAGGATTGGCGCAGCATTAACAAGATAGGGCCCCCCCAGAGCATTGCTGGAGCTGCGTTGCGCTTGCAACGCAACTCCAGCAATGCGCCACTTTTACGGCACAGAAGCGTCAAGCATCTGTGCCATTTTTGCCCCATGGTGTGCCGCATTGTAAATGCGGCGCATCGATGGTGGCGGAGCTGTGGCAGACAATAACTGGCGCATCCCTGCTGATATGCAGGGATGCGCCAGTTATTGTAAATATGGCCCAAACTGTTGATATATCTTGCACAATCTGCAGCCGCGGTCTGTGCAGGTAACAGCGGTGGGGTGGTGGGGCTGTGTAAGGGGGAAATTCCGAGGGACGATACAGAGGGAAAATTAATTATTTTTTTAATTTTCACTCGGCATCGTCCCTCACAATCCCCCCTTACACCGCCTCACCGCTGCTACCTGCACGGACGGCGGCTGACAATATGTGTAGGTAGGAACACTTTTTGACAATTTGAACGATCACGGTCCATCGATACTTTGGATGGAATGGTTCACCAGGAGGGTATTTATATACTTCTTTCCAATAAGATTCATGCCGGTGTACCTTTGTAGAAACCAGTTCAATCCTTTTTTTTCTCTCTTGAAACATATATTTACACATGAAAGACGTCCAGCCAATGTGTTTCGTTCAGGAAAAAACAAATTTTCCCGAACTTCCTCAGGGCTTAATAATATCTTGGTATCAGTGATAGAATTGTACTTCAATGAATTTCCACATGCGTATATAGTCCATGGGGAATATGCTCCCATCAAGTTCACCAACAGTAAGGTAATCCCCCTCTGCGGGATTCCGATCATTTACTCCTCTTTGCAGTGTGCCTCTAGTTTCACTGAGAAATACATATGGCGGCAGGTTTGCTCAGATAGCATTTGCGCAGGAAGCAGTCTGTTCTAGTCGTTTTTAGGTCGAGGACCGCCGGTCTGCCGAAGGCAGAACCGGAAGTCGGAGATTTAATGACTTGGAGAAGAGGGGCTTGAACCCGCCCCTCTTCTCCCCTGTTCTCCATTGGCTGGCCTCTTCAATGCTGGCCAGCCATTGGGGAAGAGGTCCCATCACTCCGATCAGGCCCCGTCCTTTTCGGATCGGGGGGCGTGTTTTTTGCAGAAAGTCTAATTATCTCCTCCAGCCAATGGCTGGAGGAGATAACAGCAAAACACGCCCCGAATCCGAAAATGACGCTGCGTTTCTCCGAGGCATTTCTGCTCTGCCTCGGAGAAAGGCGGCGGTGTTCGATGACTGCTTGGAAATATGCTTTTTACAAAACGCTGCAAGTACTGAGGTACCGAAGATTCTCTGTTGCAGCAAGGCACTGAGTGGCGGTAAAAGGAGTTTGATGTAAATATACATGCATCAGCAGCGGTGGTGCAATAAGTGTACTTGCTGATGGTGCAGTGTTGTGGATATATCTAATTAGTTGTCGATATTCCCTCTCGCCATGCCAGCCTATAACCCTCTAAATGCCCCCTGGTTCTTACTTGGTAAACTTCTCTGAGCCCGCACCAGGTCCTCAGGAGGTGCCCCCCCCCCACCCCCAGCCGGTCGGCGTACCACCTCCGCAGCGTGGACATGGTCAGGTTCCACACGAAGCGGCTGCCGTTGAAGAGCAGGCCCTCCACGCCGCACATGAAGGCTGAAGCCATGGGTCCGTGGGCCCCCTCCTCAGAGCCGCGCCGCGCGCCTGTGCCTCCGCCGAGGGCTCGTGCCACACTCCTCGCTCTCATAATTAGGATGAGAGTCAGAAGCTCCGTTGACATGAATTGGTTAAAATTAATAGCATGCTGTAGAGATCTATATAAAAATTGACTTTCCATTGTACTGCTGCTCTCCTTATTTGCTAACCTTTGTCAACATGCAGCATGCTTCCTCCGCCCTGAACGGACTTTCCCTTCGACCTACCTCCCAGTGGTATTTTTCATTGGAGCCTGCGATTCTTGCAAATAGAAAGCGTAAGCGTGTATCTCAAACAGAAACTGAAACTTCTCTATCAAGGGGAAACATCACTGCCAAAGTTCAGAGCTTGTGAAAAAGCGACCAGCGAAATGACTTGCTAGTTAATGTTCGGGGGGGGCTAAGCAAAAATTTCGGGGGGGGGCTGAATCTTTAAACAGTAGGCAGAGTGGCGCTGATTTCGGGGGTGGGGGGGCTGAATCTAGGCAGAGTGGAGCTGCGGGGGTTCTTAGAAGGGGTGAACCAACAGCGAGGCCTCATTAACATGCAAATGGTCTTTTTAAAGACCTGTGAAGTGCTCGGGCGCGGCTTTGTGTCTGCCCGGGAAGCGGTCTCATCCCGGGCTGCCACACACGACGGGGGCGGGGGGGCTGAAGCCCTTTGAGTTCAATGGGTGTTGCGCGCCTGATCACAGGTAAATGCGGGAGAGAACGGGGTTGTTGAGCAGGGCCGGGCTGGCTTGCCCGGGCATCGGGCGTTTCCTGTAGCAAAAGTGCTTCACAGTTAACCTCCCCCATGACCCTCCAGCTGGTCCGACATAATTGCCAGGCCTACTTTGGGGTTCCAGTTCGGCCCTGTTGTTGAGTATCCTACCCAGGGCTTTAAGTGGGATAAAAGAAAATGGGTGGGGGTGGGGGGCGGTGTTGCGCGGGGTCCATACGACTTGTATTTTGCTGTCTCTTTTGTCATTGCATCCAGGCATAATGATACAACAAGTAACATGATACCTACAACAAGTTAGTTGCATAAGATAAATTAGCAGTAACTGTGGCTTGTATATAATATTGAAAAAGCATCCACTTGAAGCCCTAGTGACACCACGACAATGTTACTGCTCCTGAGTTTCAAAAAGAGACAACAATATAATCATGCAGTGGCTGAACTCGACAGATTAAGAAATATATCCCAAATTATATATAACAGTCGGTAGACGCATGCCTCTACAGTGTTCTCTTATATTTTGAAACCAGAATTGGTCAAGTTCGTATCCTTTCAAAGTTCCCTTTTCAAACAATCATTATCAACGCCAAGTCTGACCCTGGCACGGTAGTGCGATTTTTGTTTAGTATTAATAAAATTTGACACTTCAGACAGCAGTTTCAGCAGAGAGGACAAAGAAGGAATGGGCATGGAATCCAAATACTAATCATGCATATTAGTCTGGGCCACTGGCATTTTGCGATGCTGCAGCGTTTTCCTCATAATTATGGATTTGCCAAACTTCCCAAATAATGCTCGCATAATAAATCTCGCTTTTGAGAGTGATTAAGCTATTGACATTGTAAATAACAATGCCGTTTCTTTAAATGTTTTAAAAACAAAAACATAAACAAAAATAATGTCATGAGCAATGCCAATAGCTCTAACTTTAACAATGCAGAGACCGTTGCATTGTAAATGCTTGTTTGATACCACTTTAAACTCTTCAGAATCACGATTGCTCTGGGACAGAGGAGACGAGGTAAGTTTCCAAGTCGGTGTTACTAGTAACAAACAGGAGTGGAGGGTGGCTATGGAGGAAGGTGTACTTTGGCAGCGGGGGCTGTACTTTTGAGGTCTGACTCTGTACAGTGACAGCTGTTTCAGTTTGTTTTAGGTGCCTCAGGAGTTCCACTGAGTGCCAGCGACGTCTGAAACTGGCCTGCAGCTGATCAGGAAGGACATTTTTGTGGTATGCGGCTTTTGCCAGTAGGGGTGACAGCGCGCACTTGTAAACTCCACTCTGCCAGCGGGTGGCAGAGCTTTTGGGGCGAACTTCGAACTCTAAGCTGAACTCGGAATGCCAAAAACTCTGAGAACTCGGCTGGTGGAGCGGAGTTCACCGCCCACCGTTACACAGCACCACATATCAGGTAGGTATTTAGCAGTTTAAAAAACATATGGAAATGTGCCTACGAAAATGGCACTCTCCACAACATCTGTGAAGATGGCATCTTCAAAAATGAATAGGATGCCGCCATATTTCTTCAATATCAGTTAAGCTCAATAGTTGTGGAAAGAGACACACCTTTTCGATTAGTGGCTGGATTTCGTCTTAATAACCTTAAAGTTGACTTTCCGTTGTGTAGGCTGTAAAACAAACTTGTGAATGTGAAAAAAGCGCCTCTGAATTTATGTATTGGGGTCATGTGATCTTACTCAACGGAGTTGGCCAATAAAGTAGGCAGCCAGCATGTCTAGATCGGTAAAGAAGAACATTATGTAAGAGTCGTCGGTTATTTACAGTCAAATCCACTAAATTGGATGACAACATGTGTGCACAATGTGTGGTAAGCACATTTGAGATGTGGAAAGGAACGCGTGCATAAGGTGCAAATGGGCCTCTTGATCTTATTCAACATAATTAACCCATGAAATGAAAAACAGACACATGAAAGAGACGTTAGATGAAAATCGGTACATAAAGTCCAATTTTTGCAAACTGTAACAGTCTCGTGTCGCGTGACTGTTTTAGATCAGATTGACACAGTTTTCTTATGCACCAACATGATTTGTCCCATGGTGACATGTTGCTCCTGGCTAATGTGACAGGTGCGCTGGTTTTTCATATATAATTGATTTCCCTTGAGAACTGCCTTAAAACCTACCACTTTATTTGAAACAAATGTGCTGCAAAATGTATAATTTGACCTGTTATTCTCTCAGTACTCTTTTCTGCAAAATGCCAGGATTTCTTTCTGCATTCAGTCATTGGTTGTAATGTGGGGCTGACATTATGCTTTTGGGAGGACTTCTGTTGACTTCCTGTCTGCCCTGGTTAGTTTTAGGCCCTAGCTCCTGCCAAGTTGTGTGATGGAATAGATGGGGAGATGTGTGGCGCAGCGGCAAGAGAGGCTGACTCCTGAGCACGGTGCTCGTGGTGTGTTCCCCGGTGCCAGCGGCAGCTCAGCCCTGCACCATGAGACTCTGGGCAATAGCTCACTTAATCTTCTTGATAACGCCCAGCGCCTTGAAACCCTTAGGATTGATTAGTTTGTGCTTTATAAATACTGGGTTATTATTATTATGGAATCCTCACAATCTAGATAGGAAGTAAAGAACTTCTAAAATGAAGTTCCCATGAATGTGGGGTTTATTTCTTTACCAGCTGCTCACAAGCGAATATGTAATCACGCCCTTGTGCACATATGTGTGGGATGAGCTTAAGAGGCTACGTTATAGCTTAGCCTGGCATCTGCTTATAGGTAGCCTGTCACAAAAGAAGCCCTTCAGAGTTTGGTGTTGTCCTGGGGTAGGCCACATAAAGTGAGTGGGCATTCATAGTTTGGGTCTGTAGTGCTTACTGAAAAGGCTGTGTGCTCACTGGTAAACAGGCATAATATCGAATAAAAAATATCGACAGGACAGAATATCGAGTTTTTAATATAGAATGGACAGAATATCGAATTGCCAAAATATAGTGGTAAAGAATTTCGAAAATCAGGTAAGAAATATCGATTTAAATAATATAGAAGTAAGTAATATCGACAGTAATAATATAGTTGTTAAAAAATATCGATTTTTTTATAGCTTTTTAAGTGTTAGTATATGTGTTAAAAGTATGTATTAATTTTGGAATGTATGTTTGAATATTTTAAAAGTAATGAATTTTAGGTTATTTAATTTTTGTGTAATTTAATTCCGTAGCGGGTTGTGGGTTTATAGGGGATTAGGGTGGGAAGTAATTTAATTATAGTACATTAAATAATAATTTTTAGGAATTATTAATAATTTGTAATTTAATTTTGCGTTTGACTTCTGTAGTGGGTTGTGGGTTTATAGGGGAATAGGGTGGGAAGTAATGTAATTGTTATTAGGTAATTATTAATTGGTATTGAAAATTAATTGGTTGTTGATTAATTATTAATTGGTAAATAATTTTTATTATTGGTAATTAATTTGTATTAATTGTTTAATTGATAATTATGTTAATTGTATTCCTTTATTATTTGTAGCGGGTTGTGGGTTTATAGGGGAATATGGTGGGAAGTAATTTAATTGTAAATAATTAATTATTGAAATTATATTTGTATATTGATAATTAATTTATTATTAATTAATTATTAATTGGTATTAAATGTATTTATTATTTTTTGTTATTGAAAATTAATTGGTTAATAATTAATTATTAATAGGTAATTAATTTAAAAAATTGTATTTATAATTAATTAATTATTAAATATTGTGTGATTGGTAATTAATTTTAATACTTTGTTTTAGTATTAATAATTAATTTATTTTTTATAAAATATTACATTATTATTTTCCCTACTATTGCACTCACTGGAGTGGGAATAGTAATTTTTACCCCTACGCTATCCAACGTTTTCCCTACTATTGCACTCACTGGAGTGGGAATAATAAATTTTACCCTCCCGCTATCCAACGCTTTCCCTACTGTTGCACTCTCTGGAGTGGGAATAGTAATTTTTACACCTACGCTATCCAACGCTTTCCCTACTGTTGCACTCTTTGGAGTGGGAATAGTAATTTTTACCCCTACGCCATCTGACGTTTTCCCTACTGTTGCACTCACTGGAGTGGGAATAGTACATTTTGCTCTCCCGCTATCCAACGCTTTCCCTACTGTTGCACTCTCTGGAGTGGGAATGGTAATTTTTACCCCTACGCTATCCAACGCTTTCCCTACTGTTGCACTCTCTGGAGTGGGAATAGTAATTTTTACCCCTACGCTATCCAACGCTTTCCCTACTGTTGCACTCTCTGGAGTGGGAATAGTAATTTTTAACCCTACTCTATCCAATGCTTTCCCTACTATCGCACTCTTTGGAGTGGGAATAGGAAATTTTTACCCCTACGCTATCCAACGCTTTCCCTACTGTTGCACTTACTGGAGTGGGAATAGTAAATTTTACCCTCCCGCTATCCAACGCTTTCCCTACTGTTGCACTCTCTGGAGTGGGAATAGTAATTTTTACCCCTACGCTATCCAATGCTTTCCCTATTATTGCACTCTCTGGAGTGGGAATAGTAATTTTTACCCTCCCACTATCCAACGCTTTCCCTACTGTTGCACTCTCTGGAGTGGGAATAGTAATTTTCACCCTCCCGCTATCCAACGCTTTCCCTACTATTGCATTTACTGGAGTGGTAATAGTAAATTTGACCCACCCGCTATCCTACGCAAAAACTGTTGATTATTTTTAATTAATATTACGTTAATATATATGTATTAATTTTTATTTTTTACTTACATTAATTATTTATTAATGTAAACGTTATTTAAGTATTTTTAAGTATGTTTCAGTTAATTATATGTATTATTTCATTAATTTTACATTACTTTTAAGACATTTAAAAAATTCGATATTTTGACTAACTATATTTTTTACAACGATATTTTGGATTCTATATTTTTGTACTTACCTGTTTGGAGATAGGGATTCGATATTTTGGCATTCTATATTTTTCCCTCTATATTTTGGTAGGTCGATAGTCTCCTTCTCGATATTTTGTCAGTGATCCATGCTCACTGCATTATACCTTATGGGAGAAATCTATGCCACTGCTTACCTTCGCCTTATTTAGACCTAGAGATATTGGTTTGGTAGCAATTTTAGGATAGACATGTACACCAAGTACAAATCATTGTTGTAAGAAAACAGGCTTTTTGCAGGTTCCCCCCACACTTTTTGCACCCTTTTGGAATACAAGATGTTGGGTTTTGACTCTGAAAGTGCACTGTAGCCACCTAAACAGGCCCCAGTGCCACTGTCCTCTCCCTAAAACTGATACATGTGAATTGTTTACTCCAATTGGCAAGGACGTTAACCTGCTTACAAGTTCCTGGTAAATGGTACCAGTGGGGCCCAGGGCATGGGAGTTAAAGAGGTCTCCAGGGCCTGAAGCACTGTTTTGCCACCCTGAGTGACCCAAGTAAACAGATGACAGCATTCCTGCCTTTGCAGACTGCAGGAGCAGTGCAAACTGCCTGAACTTGACTTCGCTGTCACCATGTGTGGAAAGATCGAAGCACTATTTTTAATATATACCAGTCACCCTTGAGGACGGCTTCCTGAGCCCAGGAGGTAGGGTGCATTATATTAAAGGTACGGACCTATAAGTGCAAGCTTACATGTCCCTATAGTAGCCTTGTCCATTATTGGCTACTATAAGTGATCAGCGGTCTATAGGATAACATGGGCTGGCAACCGGGCACCCCCGAGGTTGCCAGCTCCATTATTGTACCACTGAAATATATCATGCTTGATATCAAACAGCCTGTCTCATCACCCCTGAGATAATTCTATTATCAAAGTCGATGTGGCATGCACCCAGCTGGCTACCTTAGAGGTTGCCCACCTGGTTGCCCTAACCTTTCCTGTGCCATACTACCCGGACAAAGCTAAGGATTTATTATTGTGAATCCAGGAACCATCTTTAGGGTATTGTGAGAGTATTACATAGTGAAGCCTAACCAGCCTGACTTCATAATGCCCCACTTTCCTACTATTGTCACTTTTGTGCTTATTGTACTCTTTCATGGCAATTTGTCAATCAGCCATTATTAGATTCCAGGCCTTTATCGGCACTACTGGACCATGTTATTTACTCTGTTGGTCAGCAGAAGGAGTGAAGTTCTCACCAGACAATATAGCCATTAACAGTGCTTGGCCAATTCCTGGGAAGGAAGTGGAATGAAGGAAATCTGCATGTGTTAATTAAGACTTCACACTGCATGAGGAGAGGGCAAGGCCAAGCATAGAAACAGAGGCGGAAGGCCACACCCCTGAAGTAAAAAACAGGGGGTGCTCCACTGAAATTTTTGTGGGAAGGGATCAAGCAGTTTTGTCAGACGGGACAAAGCTGAAGCTGCCAGGGAAGGTCTTTCCATATACCATTTCAAATCACAGTTTAAACGTCCCCGAATGCTGTGCAGTAGGGTCAAGGCAAGGGTGGAGTAAAGATGTGGCACCCCAGGATTAAACAGAGGTTTCTACATTCTAGAACTTTCCACCCCCACTTAAAAAAAAACATATGCACATGGGAGAGGCACTAGAAAACACTGCACTTTAAATTCCTAATGATGCAGCGGAGTTTACCAGTTCTAGTCACACACATACACACAACTCTCGTTTGGGCCCATATACATTCATACATTCAATGAACTAGTAAATATCCGCTGGTCATCAATATTGATTTACCTTAGAGACCTGTTACACCAGTATCATTACCATTCCCTGTCTCCTTATGTAAATATACTTTGTTGATAGATCTAGTTGTAGATTAGAATAGGAAGGAAATAATAACACATTTAACCTTTAATTTAAAGAACCACAGACTCAGTAGAAGTTTTAAGGATTTATCTGAATTAATAATTTTGTGAGTCAAATCAGAATACACGTAGATACACCAAAACTCTCCATCAGGAAAAATCGTACAGTTAGCTTATGATCAATTCACATTAATTAAATTCTTGTAAGACAGTACCTGAGGAGAGAAAAACAGAGAGCAAATACGGAGCATAACCCCACAGAACTATATTTACCTAGAATGGTGTGAGGACCTAGACATCAGAGTATCAAAGATTCAGGACAGGTTCAGGACCGGGAAGGTGACCTCTTCTAGTGTAACGCCAGCGTTACTCCCCTCTCTGGTGCTACTTTCTCCGGCTCAGGCTCGTCCGGACCCCTTCCTAGATGTGCCTCTTTGGCTGTTCCGCGATTCTTCCCTAGTATTGGATTCTTCAGTCAGATTTCAGCAAAATCGGGCAGCATCTTAGCATAGCATCAGCATCTCGGCATCAAGTGTGTCTAACTAACTAAAACTTACTTCTGTTATACCAATTCGAGTGTATGATCCACCTCCAAATGTTTCAATTCCATGTACACCCCTCAGTTTGATTGGGCCAAGCAGTGGCGTGAGGGCATCACACCATACTAAGTGCAATAACTTTCTTTAGTTCTATTGTCTAATTCCCCGCCCCTTAATTTTAATACCCACAAGCTTTATTCCCACAAGCATTTCATATGTGGATCGATAAATCTGTAGTACAATGTTTCAGCTTCTTCCTTTCGTAGGTTCAAGAGTTGAGTTTCTCATGTCCTTGCAGGGGACATACTTTGGCAGCCATTCAATGACCTCATTGGTCTCAGAACAAGGATGTAGCACGCATGTGTGGTTGTCGCAAAGGGACAGGGACATTGGTCACCCTCCAAGGCCCAAATACGAGCTATTAATAAAGTCAGAGAAAAACATGTTAAAATACAAAATTAAATGAATTCACTGTATACCACTTACTTCTACTCTAACCCCATTTACTTAATATGTCTTTTGCATTAATAGCTTAGTAAAATTTGCACGGGTTAGTTTCAGCACGGCATGTGCGTTAATGCGAGGATTTTGAGCAGCCACGTTAAAAGCTATTGGGCAGCTGCAAAGATTTCCCACCATGCTTCAGGAAACGTCATACTACGTAGATGCAGTAGACACATGCGCAGAAAGTTGCCGTGTTTTTGGCGGCCATTTTAAGGACACTCGGGTTGCTGGTTAGTAAAATACATAGAAAAGCTTCCCCTAGATACAATATGTAAAATGTGGTGCAACATTAGTACTCACAAACATGTTGGTTATAGAATTACAGTTTATTTGAGAGGATTGCATACGAGCAAGTTTCTTTTCATAGGAAACCTTGCTCCATCAATAATGGTGAAAGAATGTCTAGCTAGATATAGGATCCATCTGGTCCCACTGAGAAGATGAACTGAAAGACTCTGACTTTAAGCGGCACTGAAGACTAGGATGGGTCTCTCCAGGGCCTGTGGCACTAGGCCCCTCATGTCCACTGAGGAATGGGACACCAAAAGGCCTGGGCTACCATAAGGCCACTAGGGTCAAAATGGGACAAGAATTAGGAAAAACGGCCAAAAGGGGCTGGAGAAAACAGTATCTAAAGCCTGGTCCCCTGGGGGGGAGGGGGGAGGACTGTGCAGGAAAATGAGTGCACAGTGCTCTGCTGAATTTCTGAAATCTCCCCCAGGGAGGGCAATACCAATGGGCATCTATGCAGCCTCTACCATGTGATTTTCAATGTGGAGGGGGCGTACATGTGGCACCACCCCTATGATCTCTTTTGGGTCTGGGGACCCTACTTGCAAGAATTATGTCCCAGGAGACTCCATCTTCTTGGGACAGAACGACAAAGCATTAAGCACCAACATGCTTCAACAGCAAAGCACTGCTCCCAGAGAGGCCAGAGCCCCCAGAGTGATTCAGTGCACCTCCTCTATACCACATGCCGATGTCTGGGGTGGTGGAGGGCGTACTTCAGCCAGCGCCCCATCCATACTTGATGATGGCAGGAGAAAGAGGAATGGTTGGTTCCCTCACCCGCTGTTGTTGTACAGCTGGGGATGAGTAAGCCAGCCGGAGTAGTTGGGGCTCACCCCTCTGCACCCAACAGAAATGTTGGCTGTGGATTCCCGAGAGGAGCCCGGGGCATCTGTAATGAAAAATGCTTGTGGCTAGAGACTGTATCAAAAATGAGGGGAAAAAGCCTTCTTGCAGAGCATGAAGGTACTTATTGGTTATTCAAGGCCTGGGGGCCTAAGAGTACCCCACAAGCTCTTGCAAGGGCTTGGAATCTGCAAAGTTTGTCCATTGTGGTGCCCCAGGAAGGCCAGCAACACCCCAATAGCCTTAGCATGTGTTTCAGGGGCTGGAGGTAGTTTAGCAGCCACCCAAAATGTTTTCCCAAGTTGGCCCAAAGTCTCCAAGGGGAGTAAATACATGACCCTGACAGAGGTTTTTCATGATTTCAAGAACTCCTAGAGTCTGTACTGTTGTACATGGTCTCTAGAGTTTGAGTACTTTGTTCGCTGGCCCTACAATTTCAGTGGCAGCAGTGTAAAGATAAAAAATAGACTCTGGGACACATGTTATACAACATAATGCTTTGTTGACATGGTTGATGATTGACCATGCAAGATTTTCTTTTTCAATCAATTGTGTTGAATGATGGTACTTTACCTATTGATTTCATTGGTGACCTATAACATGTTTCTGATGTTGCTAATGTGATGCAATACTGACATAGGTAGTAGGCTTGCCTTATTGATAATTACATCCTCTATAGAGTCTAGTTTAGATGGGGGCTATTGTGTTTATAAGGGACAGAACTCACTAGGGATGGGACATGTTCTGCGGGTGTCACCAAAAGTATTCCCATCTACCTAGTTTGATATATTTGTAATCACCACAAGTATTTAGTGGTGTCTGTGTAATACAGTTATTTCCCATTTTATAAGATAACCAATGACTGGAAAGTGATTTCTAGACTGATTGTAATCACCAGTGGTCTAGGGGAACTGGGCCACACCCTCCCCCTAAGTAGGCCATGGACTGCTCTGCCTTGCTACTCTGAAAGGGAATAGTGCTATAATTGGGTTCTTGGTTCCCAGTAAAGAGAAAGTTGCAGACTTATTACTTGTGAAAGAGTCACACATCTGTCGCAACTCAGAAACCAATTTCTCATACCAAGCAAATGCCATGATTTTCAAAAAAGGCTTGTTGAAACTCCTTATAAAATGCTTTTTCCAAGATGGTGGTTTGCCCATGGGAAGTCATATGAGATTTCCAGTCCAAGGTGAGTTACAGTCTTTTATTGTGATGTCAGTTTCTGTTGGCACCACATACAAAGAGGCATTACCAAATGAAGGATGTGTCACTAGATATCAATGCTTGTATTTTGCATTACAAGTTTTACTCCATTGGTACTAATTTTGGTCCCTGACTACTTTTTAGGACTCAGATAGACCTTTTTCGTCAATCTTTAGTGTCATTCACATTTTTCTGCCACTTACTACAGCATACCATGGGGCAATTGTTCAGCCTACTTCAGTCATTGACTAAGATCACTGTGAGCTGCAGACCTAAGAATATTTTTACTTTTATAGCCAATATTGTTTAGGTGAATGAGGGTCCAGAATTTTTACCAACAATACATTTTTACAAAAACCATGAGAAAACAAAACAAGCATTAACAAAGCCAAAAGGTTAGCAGCTAATTTCAGTCCTATTAGCTGTGCCAAATGCGTATTGCTCCTTGTAGCTGGAAATGTCTACTGAATTCTACTTCTGGATATTATTGCCTGTCTCTTTTCATCTTCCATGGTATTAGTAGGAGTTTAGTGCCTTGCTAATCTCTTCAGCCACAAAGGTCCTCAAATAGCCTGAGATATTGAATTTAAAAGGGTATTAATCATTAGGCATGTGGCAACTGGTACTTAATATTTGCTAGAAGCAGCGGTATAGGACCATTTCGCAATGTACATGGGGACACACAATGGTACTAACATAGCATTTCTTAATTTCATAAATAATATATAAAAAAACGTTTTTAACTTATGCAAGTAATAGTTCATGTGCTCACAAAATAGTGGAAGAAGCGTGATGTGACGAGTGAAGGTGACATTAAAAAATACATTGCATTGACAACATTAGCAAAAACTCCATGTAGAATCTAAAGCGTAAAGGAGTTTTTTATTGTGAAAGGGTCAGCAGCGTTTCGATCTCAACTATTTGAGATCATCATCAGGACAATATTTGTGAGCAAGAAGAATTTCGTGAGAGAACCGGTTAGGTTCGGTATAGAACCACGAAGAGATAGGTCTAATGAAGGTCTCAGCAGTGTGTCCAGACCCGACAACCTTGTGTGATTCATGCGGGTCCGGATTGAAGATGGAGCGGCTGCCCATCGTGCACATTAGACCGACACACTGTGGTCTCTTTAAATTACATTCGTACGCACACCAACTATGTGGTGGTGCATTTTTGATTTGCCTCTTAATAATGGACTTTCCTTAGCGGGTTTCCTACCAAATAATTGTGTTCCCGCTTGTTGGACTTGGCCCTTTTTGGCTAAAGTTCCCTAAACTTTTTGCTTTCCCCCTAGATCTTTTTTCTGACATGGTGTTGCCAATTTAGATGCTTTAGGCACTTTGTCACTGCTGATCAGTGCCAAAGTGCAAGTGCTCCCTGTATAAAGTTTTATGATAATTGGTTGTCCATAATTGATATATTTGTTTTACTAGCAAAGTCCCTAGTAAAGTGCACTATGTGTGCCAGGGCTGGTAATACAAATGCTACTAGTGGACCAGCAGCACTAATTGTGAAACCAACATAAGTCGCCCTGAAAAGAGATCTCAGGCCTGCCACTACAGTGCCTGCGCGCAGTTTGTTAAACTGCCTTGTCGTCCTGACAATTGCACCCACTTGCCAGGCCTTACCCTTCCCTTTTTATGCACATCAGACACTCCCAAGGTATCCCCCTGGGCAGGGTGCAGTGTATGTGAAAGGTAAGACATGTACTAAGGTGCGTACCATGTCCTGACAGTCAAATACTCTCTATTTCGTTTTTCACTGTTGCAAGGCCATCTTGCCCATAGTACAGAATGGGGGAGGCTGTGTAATATGTTTCCAGAATATCTTCCCATATCCTTAAGATGGAGAGGTGAAGTTTAGTGTGCCTGAACTCACAATTTAACAACACATCTTTTTGTGAAGGTGGTTTTTGAATTGCGTGTTTAGAAACCACACTTTTAGAAGTGGCTGGTTATTGTGTTCTAACAATTCTGTGTATCTCTGCCTGGTTGTGGATTGACTGTCTGGATTTGAATGGATAGGATCTGGGGAATGTCTTGAACCAGGGGAGGAGTAGGTGAGACAGCCACGGCTGACCTGCATCTGGAGTGTAGGGGGAGGAGTAGCCCCTGGAGGTGGAGAAGCCCCGAGCTGCTGCCATAAAACAATGGCTCCATCTCTTGCTGAGTGATTAAGGACCCAGACTCCCACTATCAAAGGAAGAAGGTGTCACTGGCAGGGAGACACCCAGAACTGGTTTGGCCAGGGGTCAGTGCCCCCTGAACACAAAGACTTCAAAGACATTTAGGGGTATAACTACAAGAATTGAAACCCCTGAACGTTGGACTGATCAAGACAGAAAAGGATTGAAACTACTTCGCGGCCAAGAGGAACCTCTGCCAAGGAAGAACAGCTTAAGAGACTGAAGAGAAGGACTGACCCTTGCTGTGTGTTCTGGGGCTGGCCTGCAGTTTGCTGATTTAACTAAAGAGAGGCTAAGGGACTTTGCTGTGTGCTGTGTCCCGAAGTAACGTGTCTCCGAGGGCCCGAGGAGAGCTGGTTCCCTGCTGTGGAAACTCAGGAACATAAAAGTTTCTAAGTGTGTCTCAGCGACGCTGTGAGCATGTGCTTTTTGCAGCCTGAGACCTTCGTGAGGATTGCCATGTGATCGTGTGCACCCGGAGTCGAAGTGAGTCTCAGCGACGCTGTGTGCGTGTGCTTCGTGCAGCCTGAGACCTTCGTGAGGATTGCCCTATGATCATGGGCACCCTGAGTCCAAGTGAGTCTCAGCGACGCTGTGTGCATTTGCTTCTTGCAGCCTGAGACCTTTGTAAGGATTGCCCTGTGATCGTGTGCACCAGGAGTCCAAGTGAGTCTCAGCAACGCTGAGTGCATGTGCTTCGTGCAGCCTGAGACCTTCATAAGAACTGCCCTGTGATCGTGTGCACCCAGTGTCCAAGTGAGTCTCAGCTACGCTGTGTGCGTGTGCTTTTTGCAGCCTGAGACCTTCGTGAGGATTGCCCTGTGATCGTGTGCACCCGGAGTCCAAGTGAGTTTCAGCGACGCTGTGTGCGTGTGCTTCGTGCAGCCTGAGACCTTCGTGAGGATTGCCCTATGATCATGGGCACCTGGAGTCCAAGTGAGTCTCAGTGACGCTGTGTGCATTTGCTTCTTGCAGCCTGAGACCTTCGTAAGGATTGCCCTGTGATCGTGTGCAGCTGGAGTCCAAGTGAGTCTCAGCAACGCTGAGTGCATGTGCTTCGTGCAGCCTGAGACCTTCATAAGAACTGCCCTGTGATCGTGTGCACCCAGTGTCCAAGTGAGTCTCAGCGACGCTGTGTGTGTGTGCTTCGCCCAGCCTGAGACCTTCGTGAGGATTGCCCTGTGATCGTGTACACCCGGAGTCCAAGTGAGTCTCAGCTACGCTGTGTGCGTGTGCTTCGTGCAGCCTGAGACCTTCGTGAGAATTACCCTGTGATCGTGTGCACCCGGAGTCCAAGTGAGTCTCAGCGACGCTGTGTGCGTGTGCTTCGTGCAGCCTGAGACCTTCGCGAGGATTGCCCTGAGATCGTGTAAACCCGGAGCTCAAGTGTGTCTCCGTGACGTTGTGTGCGTGTGCCCTGTGGCAGCCTGAGACCTGTGTGAGAATTGCCCATTGACTGTGTGTCCCAGAGCAGTCTTGTTCTCTGCTTCGATCGACAGCGTGACCAGAAGTGCTGCGATCATTGCCATCAACCCACACCAGCATCCCCAGAGGAGCTGTGAAAAGCCACCGCCGCTGGCCAGAGCTTACCTTTGCCAAGGAGAGACTTCGAACCATCATCATCGGGGGTCCGAGTTCCATTGCCCAATATCAACGAAGTTACACCGGATGCCTAAGCCACGAGGAGAGGAGAGTGAGATCGCACCCCCCAGGTAACGCTCAGCGAGCGTGCGTGTGTCGCCGCCAGAGGCGGGTTGTGGGCTGCGAGGGAAACGATCTAGGCCTTTTCTATCTGTGCAGCGTGGGCCTCAGCTCAAGTCTGTATCGTGGCCCTACATGCCGAGGAGTGGCAGTACCGGGGCCGGAGTGTGGAACTGCACTTTGTTTTCCATCATAACAGTGTTGGGGGCATGTTTTGGCAGTAGCTGACTGCGAGTTAGTAAGAGTGGCATAGAGACCGTCCAGAGCACCGCGATCTGTGACAAAGTGCACTATTTTTGCATTACGAAGTGCCTTATTGTTGCATTACGAAGTGCCGTATTTTTGCATTACGAATTGCCTGATTGTTGCATTACGAAGTGCCTTATTTTTGCATTGCGAACTGCCGGATTGTTGCATTACGAAGTACCTTTTTTTTAGCATTGCGAACTGACTGACTGTTGCATTACAAAGTGCATTATTTTTGCATTATGTACTGCCTGATACGAACTGCATAACATTGCATTAGGACTGCATTAGATCATCGAGAATGGCTCATTAATATTGCAAGAACCTACCAGTGCTTGCTGGCCTAATAACCGGCAAGGTGAAAAATTACAAATACGCATATGTTGGATTTTTATCGTTTGGTCTCATCGTATCCTTTCTTTATAAACATATAATTGTTTTTATGAGACTCGTGTGGTGTCCATTTGTGGTGTTATCACTGTGTTACTGTAAGCGTGGTTGCAACTACTTTACACATTTGCCTTGGAGAGAAGCCTATCTGCTTGTGCCAAGCTACCGAGGGGGTGAGCAGGGGCTATCTGAGAAGGTGTCATTCCTTTCCCTGACTTAGTTTCAAGGGTCCCTATTTGGACTAAGGTACCTACCTCAGCCATCTAGCGACCCCCAGTTCTAACACCGCTCAACCTAAAACTCCGGCCACACAGTGGCCCTCGGAATTTTCCTACCGCCTGAATCACACAGTATTGTCACATCCGGACTCACCGCTGAGACCTTCATTAGACCTGTCTCTTCGGGCTCCCAGCCTGCCCTGTGGCCAATCCTGAAGCTGCTCTCATGCAAAAGCAGCTTCAGGACTGGCCTGAGCATCGAGGATTTGCGCTCCAGGACAGACTGGGAGTCTGTGCCTGCTCTCCCTCCAACCCAACAATGCAGCAATACATTCTCATGGGCCTGGTAACAAGTTACCAGGCCCATCAAAATTATATGTTTTTATTTTTTCACAGAGTGCTTTTGTCTTCTAAATACAACCAGCATCCCCTTCTGAAACTTTGGAGACATATATGCATGAATTAGCATGGAAACTCTGGGCCCCATTTATGAGGTTTTGCCGTAGGGCATCACCGCAGGCCTTCCTGCAGCACTGCCCTAGGGCAAAAAAAAGGGGCAGGAATGCGGCATATCTGTCATATACGGTGCATTCCTGTCCTTTTCCCCTGCACCAGCAAACAATGGGCTGCCGTGCGCCAACGCAGGCACCTTTACACCATGGTGCAAGGGTGCCTGCGTTGCGGGGATGATTATTTTTGTGCAGGATGGGAAACCTTCCTGCACAAAAACAATCACAAGAGGCTTTTTCCTCTTTCTATGTGTGCTGTAGAATGCAGCACACATAGAAAAAGGAAAAATGAGGCGAAATAAAGATATTTCTCCTTGTGCCTCCTGTACGCCTCCTTTGGGGAGGAGTATGTTTTTGCTGCTATCTCAGATTTACAATTTCTCGTAAATCTGGGGCAGTGTCAAAAAGCCGTGGATGTTGCAGGGAACGCCCCCAGCAACACCCATTGCACTTCCCTTTAATGGAGAATACTACGTTAAATGGAACAATATTTACTAGGAAGCATTTAGCCAAAAAAAGTGGCTTAGTGCTGCCTCATAAATATGGAGCTGGCTCCTGCTCCATGGAATGTCACAAAAACTGACACTCCGGCGACACAAGGGGCATCATAAATAGGGCCCTCTGATTCTCAGGTTGCTCCCCAACCTCACGTAAATCCCGTTATACCCCTACACTAGGAATTACCAGGACACGTGTAATGGTAATTCCAGAGGAAAGAAATAACGGGTATTTTAATATGCGCTTGTAATGAAGGTATTGGAGTTTTGCAATGTTGAAAGAATGGTGCTGATTGGGTGAAGTGTGTGCTTCAAATATCTCTTTATTTTAAGAGGAGCTTTGGAAGCTAATCCTCCAATTGAACTTTTTTTTCCAAGTATAGAAAAACAGATACTGGGCATTTGCAGCTTAAACTAGTGCTTGATGCGTCTCCACGGTTTGAACATTAACCCCTTCGCTGCCAGGCCTTTTCCCCCTCCTGTGCCAGGCCTTTTTTTGGCTATTTGGGGTAGTGCGCGCTTAGGCCCCTATAACTTTTTGACCGCATTAGGTAGCCACGCCAAATTTGCGTCCTTTTCTTCCAACATCATGGAGATTCTAAAGGTACTCAGGGTTTGTGGATTCCCCTGGAGGCGTCACAGAAAAGAGCCAAAATACAGCAAAATTTTGGTTTTGTTTGGAAAAATTGGAAAAACGGGCAGCAAATGAAAGCATCTGGGTTTTTCCCTGCGAATGTTATCAAAAAAGGGTTTGTGGGGTTGAAATCACCATTTTCCCAGATTTTCGGGGATACTTGACTTTTGTCAGAAACCCAACATTTTTTACACAGTTTTGGCATTTTTCTGGGACATAGCCTATTTGTGCTATTTTTTGTGCTTTTGAACTCCTTCCAGTTAGTGGCAAAAATGGGTACAAAAGCAATAGTGGATCCTGGGAAGCTATACATTTTCGAAAAGAAGACAACATTCTGAATTCAGCAAGGGGTCATTTGTGGAGATCCATCAAGGTTTTTTTATAGAAACAAACAGTTAAATGTAGGATAAATTGAAATTTAGTTGAAAAAAACAGCCTTTTGTGTCAACGTTTTCACCTGTAACTTCTTCTAATTATCACAGCTCTTTGAAAGCAATATACCGTTGCATCCGCTGGACATTACTGGTTGTGGGGATATATAGGACTTGTAGGTTCACCAAGAACCCGACGAACCCAGAGCCAAAAACTGAGTAGTAACTTGCAATGGTTTTTTATTATGTACCGGGTATATAGTAATTATTCTGTAAAAAAGTGTACATGGAAGAATCGGTATGAAAGACACCTATGTATTTCTGAAATGGGAACAAAATATAGAGTTTAGAAACAGTAGATATTTGCACATTTCTGAAATTGGGAATACTCATACTAGCATGAGAATTATCAGTCATTTTTTAGAATGACTTCTTTTTTACACAATATCTTTCATTTGGAAAGCAGAAATGCATGGAAAGTCAATAGATAATAACAGTTCCTTTACAAATCTGAATTACCCTAAGTCTCCCGATAAAAATGGTACCTCACTTGTGTGGGTAGGCATAGTGCCCACGACAGGAAACGGCGCAAAACGCAATGTGGTCACACCACATTTTCACAATGCAAAATTACCCTTTTTTTGCAAAGTGCCTAGCTCTAGTTTTTGAACCCTAGCTCTGCGGGCACCTTGGGAAACCTAGCAAACCTATACATTTTTGAAAACTAGACACCCAGGGAAATCCAAGATGGGGTGACTTGACTGCCTCCCACCAGGGTCTGTTACCCAGAATCCCTTGCAAACCTAAAAAATTGTCAAAAAAACACATTTTCCCCACATTTCTGTCGTGGAAAGTTCCGGAATCTGCGTGGATCCACAAATTTCCACCCACCCCGCGTTCCCCAAAGTCTTACGAGAAAAACGGTACCTCACTTGTGTGGGTCGGCCTAGTGCCCGCGACAGGAAACGGCGCAAAACGCAACCTGGTCACACCTCAATTTCGCAGTGAAAAATGACCCTTTTTTGGAAAAATGACTAGCTGTAGTTTTTGAACCCTAGCTCTGCGGGCACCTTGGGAAACCTAGCGAACCTATACATTTTTGAAAACTAGACACCCAGGGGAATCCAGGATGGGGTGACTTGACTGCCTCCCACCAGGGTCTGTTACGCATAATCCCTTGCAAACCTAAAAAATTGTCAAAAAAAACACATTTTCCCCACATTTCTGTCATGGAAAGTTTCGGAATCTGCGTGGATCCACAAATTTCCACCAGCCCCGCATTCCCCAATGTCATACGAGAAAAACGGTACCTCACTTGTGTGGGTCGGCCTAGTGCCCGCGACAGGAAACGGCGCAAAACGCAACCTGGTCACACCTCAATTTCGCAGTGAAAAATGACCCTTTTTTGGAAAAATGACTAGCTGTAGTTTTTGAACCCTAGCTCTGCGGGCACCTTGGGAAACCTAGCAAACCTATACATTTTTGAAAACTAGACACCCAGGGGAATCCAGGATGGGGTGACTTGACTGCCTCCCACCAGGGTCTGTTACCCAGAATCCCTTGCAAACCTAAAAAATTGTCAAAAAAACACATTTTCCCCACATTTCTGTCGTGGAAAGTTCCGGAATCTACGTGGATCCACAAATTTCCACCCACCCCGCGTTCCCCAAAGTCTTACGAGAAAAACGGTACCTCACTTGTGTGGGTCGGCCTAGTGCCCGCGACAGGAAACGGCACAAAACGCAACCTGGTCACACCTCAATTTCGCAGTGAAAAATGACCCTTTTTTGGAAAAATGACTAGCTGTAGTTTTTGAACCCTAGCTCTGCGGGCACCTTGGGAAACCTAGCAAAACTATACATTTTTGAAAACTAGACACCCAGGGGAATCCAGGATGGGGTGACTTGACTGCCTCCCACCAGGGTCTGTTACCCAGAATCCCTTGCAAACCTAAAAAATTGTCAAAAAAAACTAATTTTCCCCACATTTCTGTCATGGAAAGTTCCGGAATCTGCGTGGATCCACAAATTTCCACCCACCCCGCGTTCCCCAAAGTCTTACGAGAAAAACGGTACCTCACTTGTGTGGGTCAGCCTAGTGCCCGCGACAGGAAATGGCGCAAAACGCAACCTGGTCACACCTCAATTTCGCAGTGAAAAATGACCCTTTTTTGGAAAAATTACTAGCTGTAGTTTTTGAACGCTAGCTCTGCGGGCACCTTGGGAAACCTAGCAAACCTATACATTTTTGAAAACTAGACACCCAGGGGAATCCAGGATGGGGTGACTTGACTGCCTCCCACCAGGGTCTGTTACCCAGAATCCCTTGCAAACCTAAAAAATTGTCAAAAACAACACATTTTCCCCACATTTCTGTCGTGGAAAGTTCCGGAATCTGCGTGGATCCACAAATTTCAACCCACCCCGCGTTCCCCAAAGTCTTACGAGAAAAACGGTACCTCACTTGTGTGGGTCGGCCTAGTGCCCGCGACAGGAAACGGCACAAAACGCAACCTGGTCACACCTCAATTTCGCAGTGAAAAATGAACCTTTTTTGGAAAAATGACTAGCTGTAGTTTTTGAACCCTAGCTCTGCGGGCACCTTGGGAAACCTAGCAAACCTATACATTTTTGAAAACTAGACACCCAGGGGAATCCAGGATGGGGTGACTTGACTGCCTCCCACCAGGGTCTGTTACCCAGAAACCCTTGCAAACCTAAAAAATTGTCAAAAAATACAAATTTTCCCCACATTTCTGTCGTGGAAAGTTCCGGAATCTTCGTGGATCCACAAATTTCCACCCACCCCGCGTTCCCCAATGTCTTACGAGAAAAACCGTACCTCACTTGTGAGGGTCGGCCCAGTGCCCGCGACAGGAAACGGCGCAAAACGCAACCTGGTCACACCTCAATTTCGCAGTGAAAAATGACCCTTTTTTGGAAAAATGACTAGCTGTAGTTTTTGAACCCTAGCTCAGCGGGAACCTTGGTAAACCTAGCAAACCTATACATTTTTGAAAACTAGACACCCAGGGGAATCCAGGATGGGGTGACTTGACTGCCTCCCACCAGGGTCTGTTACCCAGAATCCCTTGCAAACCTAAACAATTGTCAAAAAAAACACATTTTCCCCACATTTCTGTCGTGGAAAGTTCCGGAATCTGCGTGGATCCACAAATTTCCACCCACCCCGCGTTCCCCAAAGTCTTACGAGAAAAACAGTACCTCACTTGTGTGGGTCGGCCTAGTGCCCGCGACAGGAAACGGCGCAAAACGCAACCTGGTCACACCTCAATTTCGCAGTGAAAAATGAGTCAATGACCCTTTTTTGGAAAAATGACTAGCTGTAGTTTTTGAACCCTAGCTCTGCGGGCACCTTGAGAAACCTAGCAAACCTATACATTTTTGAAAACTAGACACCCAGGGGAATCCAGGATGGGGTGACTTGACTGCCTCCCACCAGGGTCTGTTACCCAGAATCCCTTGCAAACCTAAACAATTGTCAAAAAAAACACATTTTCCCCACATTTCTGTCGTGGAAAGTTCCGGAATCTGCGTGGATCCACAAATTTCCACCAGCCCCGCATTCCCCAAAGTCATACGAGAAAAACGGTACCTCACTTGTGTGGGTCGGCCTAGTGCCCGCGACAGGAAACGGCGCAAAACGCAACCTGGTCACACCTCAATTTCGCAGTGAAAAATGACCCTTGTTTGGAAAAATGACTAGCTGTAGTTTTTGAACCCTAGCTCTGCGGGCACCTTGGGAAACCTAGCAAACCTATACATTTTTGAAAACTAGACACCCAGGGGAATCCAGGATGGGGTGACTTGACTGCCTCCCACCAGGGTCTGTTACCCAGAATCCCTTGCAAACCTAAAAAATTGTCAAAAACAACACATTTTCCCCACATTTCTGTCGTGGAAAGTTCCGGAATCTGCGTGGATCCACAAATTTCAACCCACCCCGCGTTCCCCAAAGTCTTACGAGAAAAACGGTACCTCACTTGTGTGGGTCGGCCTAGTGCCCGCGACAGGAAACGGCACAAAACGCAACCTGGTCACACCTCAATTTCGCAGTGAAAAATGAACCTTTTTTGGAAAAATGACTAGCTGTAGTTTTTGAACCCTAGCTCTGCGGGCACCTTGGGAAACCTAGCAAACCTATACATTTTTTAAAACTAGACACCCAGGGGAATCCAGGATGGGGTGACTTGACTGCCTCCCACCAGGGTCTGTTACGCAGAATCCCTTGCAAACCTAAAAAATTGTCAAAAAAAACACATTTTCCCCACATTTCTGTCATGGAAAGTTCCGGAATCTGCGTGGATCCACAAATTTCCACCAGCCCCGCATTCCCCAATGTCATACGAGAAAAACGGTACCTCACTTGTGTGGGTCGGCCTAGTGCCCGCGACAGGAAACGGCGCAAAACGCAACCTGGTCACACCTCAATTTCGCAGTGAAAAATGACCCTTTTTTGGAAAAATGACTAGCTGTAGTTTTTGAACCCTAGCTCTGCGGGCACCTTGGGAAACCTAGCAAACCTTTACATTTTTGAAAACTAGACACCCAGGGGAATCCAGGATGGGGTGACTTGACTGCCTCCCACCAGGGTCTGTTACCCAGAATCCCTTGCAAACCTAAAAAATTGTCAAAAAAAACACATTTTCCCCACATTTCTGTCGTGGAAAGTTCCGGAATCTGCGTGGATCCACAAATTTCAACCCACCCCGCGTTCCCCAAAGTCCTACGAGAAAAACGGTACCTCACTTGTGTGGGTCGGCCTAGTGCCCGCGACAGGAAACGGCACAAATTGCAACCTGGTCACACCTCAATTTCGCAGTGAAAAATGAACCTTTTTTGGAAAAATGACTAGCTGTAGTTTTTGAACCCTAGCTCTGCGGGCACCTTGAGAAACCTAGCAAACCTATACATTTTTGAAAACTAGACACCCAGGGGAATCCAGGATGGGGTGACTTGACTGCCTCCCACCAGGGTCTGTTACCCAGAATCCCTTGCAAACCTAAAAAATTGTCAAAAAATACAAATTTTCCCCACATTTCTGTCGTGGAAAGTTCCGGAATCTTCGTGGATCCACAAATTTCCACCCACCCCGCGTTCCCCAATGTCTTACGAGAAAAACCGTACCTCACTTGTGAGGGTCGGCCCAGTGCCCGCGACAGGAAACGGCGCAAAACGCAACCTGGTCACACCTCAATTTCGCAGTGAAAAATGACCCTTTTTTGGAAAAATGACTAGCTGTAGTTTTTGAACCCTAGCTCAGCGGGAACCTTGGTAAACCTAGCAAACCTATACATTTTTGAAAACTAGACACCCAGGGGAATCCAGGATGGGGTGACTTGACTGCCTCCCACCAGGGTCTGTTACCCAGAATCCCTTGCAAACCTAAAAAATTGTCCAAAAAAACACATTTTCCCCACATTTCTGTCGTGGAAAGTTCCGGAATCTGCGTGGATCCACACATTTCCACCAACCCCGCGTTCCCCAAAGTCATACGAGAAAAACGGTACCTCACTTGTGTGGGTCGGCCTAGTGCCCGCGACAGGAAACGGCGCAAAACGCAACCTGGTCACACCTCAATTTCGCAGTGAAAAATGACCCTTTTTTGGAAAAATGACTAGCTGTAGCTTTTGAACGCTAGCTCTGCGGGCACCTTGGGAAACCTAGCAAACCTATACATTTTTGAAAACTAGACACCCAGGGGAATCCAGGATGGGGTGACTTGACTGCCTCCCACCATGGTCTGTTACCCAGAATCCCTTGCAAACCTAACAAATTGTCAAAAAAAACACATTTTCCCCACATTTCTGTCGTGGAAAGTTCCGGAATCTGCGTGGATCCACAAATTTCAACCCACCCCGCGTTCCCCAAAGTCTTACGAGAAAAACGGTACCTCACTTGTGTGGGTCGGCCTAGTGTCCGCGACAGGAAACGGCACAAAACGCAACCTGGTCACACCTCAATTTCGCAGTGAAAAATGACCCTTTTTTGGAAAAATGACTAGCTGTAGTTTTTGAACCCTAGCTCTGCGGGCACTTTGTGAAACCTAGCAAACCTATACATTTTTGAAAACTAGACACCCAGGGGAATCCAGGATGGGGTGACTTGACTGCCTCCCACCAGGGTCTGTTACCCAGAATCCCTTGCAAACCTAAAAAATTCTCAAAAAAAACAAATTTTCCCCACATTTCTGTCGTGGAAAGTTCCGGAATCTGCGTGGATCCACAAATTTCCACCCACCCCGCGTTCCCCAAAGTCTTACGAGAAAAACGGTACCTCACTTGTGTGGGTCGGCCTAGTGCCCGCGACAGGAAACGGCGCAAAACGCAACCTGGTCACACCTCAATTTCGCAGTGAAAAATGACCCTTGTTTGGAAAAATGACTACCTGTAGTTTTTGAACCCTAGCTCTGCGGGCACCTTGGGAAACCTAGCAAACCTATACATTTTTGAAAACTAGACACCCAGGGGAATCCAGGATGGGGTGACTTGACTGCCTCCCACCAGGGTCTGTTACCCAGAATCCCTTGCAAACCTAAAAAATTGTCCAAAAAAACACATTTTCCCCACATTTCTGTCGTGGAAAGTTCCGGAATCTTCGTGGATCCACAAATTTCCACCCACCCCGCGTTCCCCAATGTCTTACGAGAAAAACGGTACCTCACTTGTGTGGGTCGGCCTAGTGCCCACAACAGGAAACGGCGCAAAACGCAACCTGGTCACACCTCAATTTCGCAGTGAAAAATGACCCTTTTTTGGAAAAATGACTAGCTGTAGTTTTTGAACCCTAGCTCTGCGGGCACCTTGGGAAACCTAGCAAACCTATACATTTTGGAAACTAGACACCCAGGGGAATCCAGGATGGGGTGACTTGACTGCCTCCCAACAGGGTCTGTTACCCAGAATCCCTTGCAAACCTAAAAAATTGTCAAAAAAAACACATTTTCCCCACATTTCTGTCGTGGAAAGTTCCGGAATCTGCGTGGATCCACAAATTTCCACCCACCCCGCGTTCCCCAAAGTCTTACGAGAAAAACGGTACCTCACTTGTGTGGGTTGGACTAGTGCCCGCGACAGGAAACGGCGCAAAACGCAACCTGGCCACACCTCAATTTCGCAGTGAAAAATGACCCTTTTTTGGAAAAATGACTAGCTGTAGTTTTTGAACCCTAGCTCTGCGGGCACCTTGGGAAACCTAGCAAACCTATACATTTTTGAAAACTAGACACCCAGGGGAATCCAGGATGGGGTGACTTGACTGCCTCCCACCAGGGTCTGTTACCCAGAATCCCTTGCAAACCTAAAAAATTGTCAAAAAAAACACATTTTCCCCACATTTCTGTCGTGGAAAGTTCCGGAATCTGCGTGGATCCACAAATTTCCACACACCCCGCGTTCCCCAAAGTCTTACGAGAAAAACGGTACCTCACTTGTGTGGGTCGGCCTAATGCCCGCGACAGGAAACGGCGCAAAACGCAACCTGGTCACACCTCAATTTCGCAGTGAAAAATGACCCTTTTTTGGAAAAATTACTAGCTGTAGTTTTTGAACCCTAGCTCTGCGGGCACCTTGGGAAACCTAGCAAACCTATACATTTTTGAAAACTAGACACCCAGGGGAATCCAAGATGGGGTGACTTGACTGCCTCCCACCAGGGTCTGTTACCCAGAATCCCTTGCAAACCTAAAAAATTGTCAAAAAAAACACATTTTCCCCACATTTCTGTCGTGGAAAGTTCCGGAATCTGCGTGGATCCACAAATTTCCACCCACCCCGCGTTCCCCAAAGTCTTACGAGAAAAACAGTACCTCACTTGTCTGGGTCGGCCTAGTGCCCGCGACAGGAAACGGCGCAAAACGCAACCTGATCACACCTCAATTTCGCAGTGAAAAATGACCCTTTTTTGGAAAAATGACTAGCTGTAGTTTTTGAACCCTAGCTCTGCGGGCACCTTGTGAAACCTAGCAAACCTATACATTTTTGAAAACTAGACACCCAGGGGAATCCAGGATGTGGTGACTTGACTGCCTCCCACCAGGGTCTGTTACCCAGAATCCCTTGCAAACCTAAAACATTGTCAAAAAAAACAAATTTTCCCCACATTTCTGTCGTGGAAAGTTCCGGAATCTTCGTGGATCCACAAATTTCCACCCACCCCGCGTTCCCCAATGTCTTACGAGAAAAACGGTACCTCACTTGTGTGGGTCGGCCTAGTGCCCGCGACAGGAAATGGCGCAAAACGCAACCTGGTCACACCTCAATTTCGCAGTGAAAAATTACCCTTTTTTGGAAAAATGACTAGCTGTAGTTTTTGAACCCTAGCTCTGCGGGCACCTTGGGAAACCTAGCAAACCTATACATTTTTATAAACTAGACACCCAGGGGAATCCAGGATGGGGTGACTTGACTGCCTCCCACCAGGGTCTGTTACCCAGAATCTCTTGCAAACCTAAAAATTGTCAAAAAAAACAAATTTTCCCCACATTTCTGTCGTGGAAAGTTCCGGAATCTGAGTGGATCCACAAATTTCCACCCACCCCGCGTTCCCAAAAGTCTTACGAGAAAAACGGTACCTCACTTGTGTGGGTCGGCCTAGTGCCCGCGACAGGAAAGGCGCAAAACGCAACCTGGTCACACCTCAATTTCGCAGTGAAAAATGACCCTTTTTTGGAAAAATTACTAGCTGTAGTTTTTGAACCCTAGCTCTGCGGGCACCTTGGGAAACCTAGCAAACCTATACATTTTTGAAAACTAGACACCCAGGGGAATCCAAGATGGGGTGACTTGACTGCCTCCCACCAGGGTCTGTTACCCAGAATCCCTTGCAAACCTAAAAAATTGTCAAAAAAAACACATTTTCCCCACATTTCTGTCGTGGAAAGTTCCGGAATCTGCGTGGATCCACAAATTTCCACCCACCCCGCGTTCCCCAAAGTCTTACGAGAAAAACGGTACCTCACTTGTGTGGGTCAGCCTAGTGCCCGCGACAGGAAATGGCGCAAAACGCAACCTGGTCACACCTCAATTTCGCAGTGAAAAATGACCCTTTTTTGGAAAAATTACTAGCTGTAGTTTTTGAACGCTAGCTCTGCGGGCACCTTGGGAAACCTAGCAAACCTATACATTTTTGAAAACTAGACACCCAGGGGAATCCAGGATGGGGTGACTTGACTGCCTCCCACCAGGGTCTGTTACCCAGAATCCCTTGCAAACCTAAAAAATTGTCAAAAACAACACATTTTCCCCACATTTCTGTCGTGGAAAGTTCCGGAATCTGCGTGGATCCACAAATTTCAACCCACCCCGCGTTCCCCAAAGTCTTACGAGAAAAACGGTACCTCACTTGTGTGGGTCGGCCTAGTGCCCGCGACAGGAAACGGCACAAAACGCAACCTGGTCACACCTCAATTTCGCAGTGAAAAATGAACCTTTTTTGGAAAAATGACTAGCTGTAGTTTTTGAACCCTAGCTCTGCGGGCACCTTGAGAAACCTAGCAAACCTATACATTTTTGAAAACTAGACACCCAGGGGAATCCAGGATGGGGTGACTTGACTGCCTCCCACCAGGGTCTGTTACCCAGAATCCCTTGCAAACCTAAAAAATTGTCAAAAAATACAAATTTTCCCCACATTTCTGTCGTGGAAAGTTCCGGAATCTTCGTGGATCCACAAATTTCCACCCACCCCGCGTTCCCCAATGTCTTACGAGAAAAACCGTACCTCACTTGTGAGGGTCGGCCCAGTGCCCGCGACAGGAAACGGCGCAAAACGCAACCTGGTCACACCTCAATTTCGCAGTGAAAAATGACCCTTTTTTGGAAAAATGACTAGCTGTAGTTTTTGAACCCTAGCTCAGCGGGAACCTTGGTAAACCTAGCAAACCTATACATTTTTGAAAACTAGACACCCAGGGGAATCCAGGATGGGGTGACTTGACTGCCTCCCACCAGGGTCTGTTACCCAGAATCCCTTGCAAACCTAAAAAATTGTCCAAAAAAACACATTTTCCCCACATTTCTGTCGTGGAAAGTTCCGGAATCTGCGTGGATCCACACATTTCCACCAACCCCGCGTTCCCCAAAGTCATACGAGAAAAACGGTACCTCACTTGTGTGGGTCGGCCTAGTGCCCGCGACAGGAAACGGCGCAAAACGCAACCTGGTCACACCTCAATTTCGCAGTGAAAAATGACCCTTTTTTGGAAAAATGACTAGCTGTAGCTTTTGAACGCTAGCTCTGCGGGCACCTTGGGAAACCTAGCAAACCTATACATTTTTGAAAACTAGACACCCAGGGGAATCCAGGATGGGGTGACTTGACTGCCTCCCACCATGGTCTGTTACCCAGAATCCCTTGCAAACCTAACAAATTGTCAAAAAAAACACATTTTCCCCACATTTCTGTCGTGGAAAGTTCCGGAATCTGCGTGGATCCACAAATTTCAACCCACCCCGCGTTCCCCAAAGTCTTACGAGAAAAACGGTACCTCACTTGTGTGGGTCGGCCTAGTGTCCGCGACAGGAAACGGCACAAAACGCAACCTGGTCACACCTCAATTTCGCAGTGAAAAATGACCCTTTTTTGGAAAAATGACTAGCTGTAGTTTTTGAACCCTAGCTCTGCGGGCACTTTGTGAAACCTAGCAAACCTATACATTTTTGAAAACTAGACACCCAGGGGAATCCAGGATGGGGTGACTTGACTGCCTCCCACCAGGGTCTGTTACCCAGAATCCCTTGCAAACCTAAAAAATTCTCAAAAAAAACAAATTTTCCCCACATTTCTGTCGTGGAAAGTTCCGGAATCTGCGTGGATCCACAAATTTCCACCCACCCCGCGTTCCCCAAAGTCTTACGAGAAAAACGGTACCTCACTTGTGTGGGTCGGCCTAGTGCCCGCGACAGGAAACGGCGCAAAACGCAACCTGGTCACACCTCAATTTCGCAGTGAAAAATGACCCTTGTTTGGAAAAATGACTACCTGTAGTTTTTGAACCCTAGCTCTGCGGGCACCTTGGGAAACCTAGCAAACCTATACATTTTTGAAAACTAGACACCCAGGGGAATCCAGGATGGGGTGACTTGACTGCCTCCCACCAGGGTCTGTTACCCAGAATCCCTTGCAAACCTAAAAAATTGTCCAAAAAAACACATTTTCCCCACATTTCTGTCGTGGAAAGTTCCGGAATCTTCGTGGATCCACAAATTTCCACCCACCCCGCGTTCCCCAATGTCTTACGAGAAAAACGGTACCTCACTTGTGTGGGTCGGCCTAGTGCCCACAACAGGAAACGGCGCAAAACGCAACCTGGTCACACCTCAATTTCGCAGTGAAAAATGACCCTTTTTTGGAAAAATGACTAGCTGTAGTTTTTGAACCCTAGCTCTGCGGGCACCTTGGGAAACCTAGCAAACCTATACATTTTGGAAACTAGACACCCAGGGGAATCCAGGATGGGGTGACTTGACTGCCTCCCAACAGGGTCTGTTACCCAGAATCCCTTGCAAACCTAAAAAATTGTCAAAAAAAACACATTTTCCCCACATTTCTGTCGTGGAAAGTTCCGGAATCTGCGTGGATCCACAAATTTCCACCCACCCCGCGTTCCCCAAAGTCTTACGAGAAAAACGGTACCTCACTTGTGTGGGTTGGACTAGTGCCCGCGACAGGAAACGGCGCAAAACGCAACCTGGCCACACCTCAATTTCGCAGTGAAAAATGACCCTTTTTTGGAAAAATGACTAGCTGTAGTTTTTGAACCCTAGCTCTGCGGGCACCTTGGGAAACCTAGCAAACCTATACATTTTTGAAAACTAGACACCCAGGGGAATCCAGGATGGGGTGACTTGACTGCCTCCCACCAGGGTCTGTTACCCAGAATCCCTTGCAAACCTAAAAAATTGTCAAAAAAAACACATTTTCCCCACATTTCTGTCGTGGAAAGTTCCGGAATCTGCGTGGATCCACAAATTTCCACACACCCCGCGTTCCCCAAAGTCTTACGAGAAAAACGGTACCTCACTTGTGTGGGTCGGCCTAATGCCCGCGACAGGAAACGGCGCAAAACGCAACCTGGTCACACCTCAATTTCGCAGTGAAAAATGACCCTTTTTTGGAAAAATTACTAGCTGTAGTTTTTGAACCCTAGCTCTGCGGGCACCTTGGGAAACCTAGCAAACCTATACATTTTTGAAAACTAGACACCCAGGGGAATCCAAGATGGGGTGACTTGACTGCCTCCCACCAGGGTCTGTTACCCAGAATCCCTTGCAAACCTAAAAAATTGTCAAAAAAAACACATTTTCCCCACATTTCTGTCGTGGAAAGTTCCGGAATCTGCGTGGATCCACAAATTTCCACCCACCCCGCGTTCCCCAAAGTCTTACGAGAAAAACAGTACCTCACTTGTCTGGGTCGGCCTAGTGCCCGCGACAGGAAACGGCGCAAAACGCAACCTGATCACACCTCAATTTCGCAGTGAAAAATGACCCTTTTTTGGAAAAATGACTAGCTGTAGTTTTTGAACCCTAGCTCTGCGGGCACCTTGTGAAACCTAGCAAACCTATACATTTTTGAAAACTAGACACCCAGGGGAATCCAGGATGTGGTGACTTGACTGCCTCCCACCAGGGTCTGTTACCCAGAATCCCTTGCAAACCTAAAACATTGTCAAAAAAAACAAATTTTCCCCACATTTCTGTCGTGGAAAGTTCCGGAATCTTCGTGGATCCACAAATTTCCACCCACCCCGCGTTCCCCAATGTCTTACGAGAAAAACGGTACCTCACTTGTGTGGGTCGGCCTAGTGCCCGCGACAGGAAATGGCGCAAAACGCAACCTGGTCACACCTCAATTTCGCAGTGAAAAATTACCCTTTTTTGGAAAAATGACTAGCTGTAGTTTTTGAACCCTAGCTCTGCGGGCACCTTGGGAAACCTAGCAAACCTATACATTTTTATAAACTAGACACCCAGGGGAATCCAGGATGGGGTGACTTGACTGCCTCCCACCAGGGTCTGTTACCCAGAATCTCTTGCAAACCTAAAAATTGTCAAAAAAAACAAATTTTCCCCACATTTCTGTCGTGGAAAGTTCCGGAATCTGAGTGGATCCACAAATTTCCACCCACCCCGCGTTCCCAAAAGTCTTACGAGAAAAACGGTACCTCACTTGTGTGGGTCGGCCTAGTGCCCGCGACAGGAAAGGCGCAAAACGCAACCTGGTCACACCTCAATTTCGCAGTGAAAAATGACCCTTTTTTGGAAAAATTACTAGCTGTAGTTTTTGAACCCTAGCTCTGCGGGCACCTTGGGAAACCTAGCAAACCTATACATTTTTGAAAACTAGACACCCAGGGGAATCCAAGATGGGGTGACTTGACTGCCTCCCACCAGGGTCTGTTACCCAGAATCCCTTGCAAACCTAAAAAATTGTCAAAAAAAACACATTTTCCCCACATTTCTGTCGTGGAAAGTTCCGGAATCTGCGTGGATCCACAAATTTCCACCCACCCCGCGTTCCCCAAAGTCGTACGAGAAAAACGGTACCTCACTTGTGTGGGTCGGCGTAGTGCCCGCGACAGGAAAGGCGCAAAACGCAACCTGGTCACACCTCAATTTCGCAGTGAAAAATGACCCTTTTTTGGAAAAATTACTAGCTGTAGTTTTTGAACCCTAGCTCTGCGGGCACCTTGGGAAACCTAGCAAACCTATACATTTTTGTAAACTAGACACCCAGGGGAATCCAGGATGGGGTGACTTGACTGCCTCCCACCAGGGTCTGTTACCCAGAATCTCTTGCAAACCTAAAAATTGTCAAAAAAAACAAATTTTCCCCACATTTCTGTCGTGGAAAGTTCCGGAATCTGAGTGGATCCACAAATTTCCACCCACCCCGCGTTCCCAAAAGTCTTACGAGAAAAACGGTACCTCACTTGTGTGGGTCGGCCTAGTGCCCGCGACAGGAAAGGCGCAAAACGCAACCTGGTCACACCTCAATTTCGCAGTGAAAAATGACCCTTTTTTGGAAAAATTACTAGCTGTAGTTTTTGAACCCTAGCTCTGCGGGCACCTTGGGAAACCTAGCAAACCTATACATTTTTGAAAACTAGACACCCAGGGGAATCCAGGATGGGGTGACTTGACTGCCTCCCACCAGGGTCTGTTACCCAGAATCCCTTGCAAACCTAAAAAATTGTCCAAAAAAACACATTTTCCCCACATTTCTGTCGTGGAAAGTTCCGGAATCTTCGTGGATCCACAAATTTCCACCCACCCCGCGTTCCCCAATGTCTTACGAGAAAAACGGTACCTCACTTGTGTGGGTCGGCCTAGTGTCCGCGACAGGAAACGGCACAAAACGCAACCTGGTCACACCTCAATTTCGCAGTGAAAAATGACCCTTTTTTGGAAAAATGACTAGCTGTAGTTTTTGAACCCTAGCTCTGCGGGCACTTTGTGAAACCTAGCAAACCTATACATTTTTGAAAACTAGACACCCAGGGGAATCCAGGATGGGGTGACTTGACTGCCTCCCACCAGGGTCTGTTACCCAGAATCCCTTGCAAACCTAAAAAATTCTCAAAAAAAACAAATTTTCCCCACATTTCTGTCGTGGAAAGTTCCGGAATCTGCGTGGATCCACAAATTTCCACCCACCCCGCGTTCCCCAAAGTCTTACGAGAAAAACGGTACCTCACTTGTGTGGGTCGGCCTAGTGCCCGCGACAGGAAACGGCGCAAAACGCAACCTGGTCACACCTCAATTTCGCAGTGAAAAATGACCCTTGTTTGGAAAAATGACTACCTGTAGTTTTTGAACCCTAGCTCTGCGGGCACCTTGGGAAACCTAGCAAACCTATACATTTTTGAAAACTAGACACCCAGGGGAATCCAGGATGGGGTGACTTGACTGCCTCCCACCAGGGTCTGTTACCCAGAATCCCTTGCAAACCTAAAAAATTGTCCAAAAAAACACATTTTCCCCACATTTCTGTCGTGGAAAGTTCCGGAATCTTCGTGGATCCACAAATTTCCACCCACCCCGCGTTCCCCAATGTCTTACGAGAAAAACGGTACCTCACTTGTGTGGGTCGGCCTAGTGCCCACAACAGGAAACGGCGCAAAACGCAACCTGGTCACACCTCAATTTCGCAGTGAAAAATGACCCTTTTTTGGAAAAATGACTAGCTGTAGTTTTTGAACCCTAGCTCTGCGGGCACCTTGGGAAACCTAGCAAACCTATACATTTTGGAAACTAGACACCCAGGGGAATCCAGGATGGGGTGACTTGACTGCCTCCCAACAGGGTCTGTTACCCAGAATCCCTTGCAAACCTAAAAAATTGTCAAAAAAAACACATTTTCCCCACATTTCTGTCGTGGAAAGTTCCGGAATCTGCGTGGATCCACAAATTTCCACCCACCCCGCGTTCCCCAAAGTCTTACGAGAAAAACGGTACCTCACTTGTGTGGGTTGGACTAGTGCCCGCGACAGGAAACGGCGCAAAACGCAACCTGGCCACACCTCAATTTCGCAGTGAAAAATGACCCTTTTTTGGAAAAATGACTAGCTGTAGTTTTTGAACCCTAGCTCTGCGGGCACCTTGGGAAACCTAGCAAACCTATACATCTTTGAAAACTAGACACCCAGGGGAATCCAGGATGGGGTGACTTGACTGCCTCCCACCAGGGTCTGTTACCCAGAATCCCTTGCAAACCTAAAAAATTGTCAAAAAAAACACATTTTCCCCACATTTCTGTCGTGGAAAGTTCCGGAATCTGCGTGGATCCACAAATTTCCACACACCCCGCGTTCCCCAAAGTCTTACGAGAAAAACGGTACCTCACTTGTGTGGGTCGGCCTAATGCCCGCGACAGGAAACGGCGCAAAACGCAACCTGGTCACACCTCAATTTCGCAGTGAAAAATGACCCTTTTTTGGAAAAATTACTAGCTGTAGTTTTTGAACCCTAGCTCTGCGGGCACCTTGGGAAACCTAGCAAACCTATACATTTTTGAAAACTAGACACCCAGGGGAATCCAAGATGGGGTGACTTGACTGCCTCCCACCAGGGTCTGTTACCCAGAATCCCTTGCAAACCTAAAAAATTGTCAAAAAAAACACATTTTCCCCACATTTCTGTCGTGGAAAGTTCCGGAATCTGCGTGGATCCACAAATTTCCACCCACCCCGCGTTCCCCAAAGTCTTACGAGAAAAACAGTACCTCACTTGTCTGGGTCGGCCTAGTGCCCGCGACAGGAAACGGCGCAAAACGCAACCTGATCACACCTCAATTTCGCAGTGAAAAATGACCCTTTTTTGGAAAAATGACTAGCTGTAGTTTTTGAACCCTAGCTCTGCGGGCACCTTGTGAAACCTAGCAAACCTATACATTTTTGAAAACTAGACACCCAGGGGAATCCAGGATGTGGTGACTTGACTGCCTCCCACCAGGGTCTGTTACCCAGAATCCCTTGCAAACCTAAAACATTGTCAAAAAAAACAAATTTTCCCCACATTTCTGTCGTGGAAAGTTCCGGAATCTTCGTGGATCCACAAATTTCCACCCACCCCGCGTTCCCCAATGTCTTACGAGAAAAACGGTACCTCACTTGTGTGGGTCGGCCTAGTGCCCGCGACAGGAAATGGCGCAAAACGCAACCTGGTCACTCCTCAATTTCGCAGTGAAAAATTACCCTTTTTTGGAAAAATGACTAGCTGTAGTTTTTGAACCCTAGCTCTGCGGGCACCTTGGGAAACCTAGCAAACCTATACATTTTTATAAACTAGACACCCAGGGGAATCCAGGATGGGGTGACTTGACTGCCTCCCACCAGGGTCTGTTACCCAGAATCTCTTGCAAACCTAAAAATTGTCAAAAAAAACAAATTTTCCCCACATTTCTGTCGTGGAAAGTTCCGGAATCTGAGTGGATCCACAAATTTCCACCCACCCCGCGTTCCCAAAAGTCTTACGAGAAAAACGGTACCTCACTTGTGTGGGTCGGCCTAGTGCCCGCGACAGGAAAGGCGCAAAACGCAACCTGGTCACACCTCAATTTCGCAGTGAAAAATGACCCTTTTTTGGAAAAATTACTAGCTGTAGTTTTTGAACCCTAGCTCTGCGGGCACCTTGGGAAACCTAGCAAACCTATACATTTTTGAAAACTAGACACCCAGGGGAATCCAAGATGGGGTGACTTGACTGCCTCCCACCAGGGTCTGTTACCCAGAATCCCTTGCAAACCTAAAAAATTGTCAAAAAAAACACATTTTCCCCACATTTCTGTCGTGGAAAGTTCCGGAATCTGCGTGGATCCACAAATTTCCACCCACCCCGCGTTCCCCAAAGTCGTACGAGAAAAACGGTACCTCACTTGTGTGGGTCGGCGTAGTGCCCGCGACAGGAAAGGCGCAAAACGCAACCTGGTCACACCTCAATTTCGCAGTGAAAAATGACCCTTTTTTGGAAAAATTACTAGCTGTAGTTTTTGAACCCTAGCTCTGCGGGCACCTTGGGAAACCTAGCAAACCTATACATTTTTGTAAACTAGACACCCAGGGGAATCCAGGATGGGGTGACTTGACTGCCTCCCACCAGGGTCTGTTACCCAGAATCTCTTGCAAACCTAAAAATTGTCAAAAAAAACAAATTTTCCCCACATTTCTGTCGTGGAAAGTTCCGGAATCTGAGTGGATCCACAAATTTCCACCCACCCCGCGTTCCCAAAAGTCTTACGAGAAAAACGGTACCTCACTTGTGTGGGTCGGCCTAGTGCCCGCGACAGGAAAGGCGCAAAACGCAACCTGGTCACACCTCAATTTCGCAGTGAAAAATGACCCTTTTTTGGAAAAATTACTAGCTGTAGTTTTTGAACCCTAGCTCTGCGGGCACCTTGGGAAACCTAGCAAACCTATACATTTTTGAAAACTAGACACCCAGGGGAATCCAAGATGGGGTGACTTGACTGCCTCCCACCAGGGTCTGTTACCCAGAATCCCTTGCAAACCTAAAAAATTGTCAAAAAAAACACATTTTCCCCACATTTCTGCCGTGGAAAGTTCCGGAATCTGCGTGGATCCACAAATTTCCACCCACCCCGCGTTCCCCAAAGTCGTACGAGAAAAACGGTACCTCACTTCTGTGGGTCGGCCTAGTGCCCGTGACAGGAAACGGCGCAAAACGCAACCTGGTCACACCTCAATTTCGCAGTGAAAAATGACTCTTTTTTGGAAAAATGACTAGCTGTAGTTTTTGAACCCTAGCTCTGCGGGCACCTTGGGAAACCTAGCAAACCTATACATTTTTTAAAACTAGACACCCAGGGGAATCCAGGATGGGGTGACTTGACTGCCTCCCACCAGGGTCTGTTACCCAGAATCCCTTGCAAACCTAAAAAATTGTCAAAAAAACCACATTTTCCCCACATTTCTGTCATGGAAAGTTCCGGAATCTGCGTGGATCCACAAATTTCCACCCACCCCGCGTTCCCAAAAGTCTTATGAGAAAAACGGTACCTCACTTGTGTGGGTCGGCCTAGTGCCCGCGACAGGAAACGGCGCAAAACGCAACCTGGTCACACCTCAATTTCGCAGTGAAAAATGACCCTTTTTTGGAAAAATGACTAGCTGTAGTTTTTGAACCCTAGCTCTGCGGGCACCTTGGGAAACCTAGCAAACCTATACATTTTTTAAGACTAGACACCCAGGGGAATCCAGGATGGGGTGACTTGACTGCCTCCCACCAGGGTCTGTTACCCGGAATCCCTTGCAAACCTAAAAAATTGTCAAAAAAACCACATTTTCCCCACATTTCTGTCGTGGAAAGTTCCGGAATCTGCGTGGATCCACAAATTTCAACCCACCCCGCATTCCCCAAAGTCTTACGAGAAAAACGGTACCTCACTTGTGTGGATCGGCCTAGTGCCCGCGACAGGAAACGGCACAAAACGCAACCTGGTCACACCTCAATTTCGCAGTGAAAAATGACCCTTTTTTGGAAAAATGACTAGCTGTAGTTTTTGAACCCTAGCTCTGCGGGCACCTTGGGAAACCTAGCAAACCTATACATTTTTGAAAACTAGACACCCAGGGGAAACCAGGATGGGGTGACTTAACTGCCTCCCACCAGGGTCTGTTACCCAGAATCCCTTGCAAACCTAAAAAATTGTCCAAAAAAACTAATTTTCCCCACATTTCTGTCGTGGAAAGTTCCGGAATCTGCGTGGATCCACAATTTTCCACCCACCCCGCGTTCCCCAAAGTCTTACGAGAAAAACGGTACCTCACTTGTGTGGGTCGGCCTAGTGCCTGCGACAGGAAACGGCGCAAAACGCAACCTGGTCACACCTCAATTTCGCAGTGAAAAATGACCCTTTTTTGGAAAAATGACTAGCTGTAGTTTTTGAACCCTAGCTCTGCGGGCACCTTGGGAAACCTAGCAAACCTATACATTTTTGAAAACTAGACACCCAGGGGAATCCAGGATGGGGTGACTTGACTGCCTCCCACCAGGGTCTGTTACCCAGAATCCCTTGCAAACCTAAAAAATTGTCAAAAAAAACACATTTTCCCCACATTTCTGTCGTGGAAAGTTCCGGAATCTGCGTGGATCCACAAATTTCCACCCACCCCGCGTTCCCCAAAGTCTTACGAGAAAAACGGTACCTCACTTGTGTGGGTCGGACTAGTGCCCGCGACAGGAAACGGCGCAAAACGCAACCTGGCCACACCTCAATTTCGCAGTGAAAAATGACCCTTTTTTGGAAAAATGACTAGCTGTAGTTTTTGAACCCTAGCTCTGCGGGCACCTTGGGAAACCTAGCAAACCTATACATTTTTGAAAACTAGACACCCAGGGGAATCCAAGATGGGGTGACTTGACTGCCTCCCACCAGGGTCTGTTACCCAGAATCCCTTGCAAACCTAAAAAATTGTCAAAAAAAACACATTTTCCCCACATTTCTGTCGTGGAAAGTTCCGGAATCTGTGTGGATCCACAAATTTCCACCCACCCCGCGTTCCCCAAAGTCGTACGAGAAAAACGGTACCTCACTTCTGTGGGTCGGCCTAGTGCCCGTGACAGGAAACGGCGCAAAACGCAACCTGGTCACACCTCAATTTCGCAGTGAAAAATGACCCTTTTTTGGAAAAATGACTAGCTGTAGTTTTTGAACCCTAGCTCTGCGGGCACCTTGGGAAACCTAGCAAACCTATACATTTTTTAAAACTAGACACCCAGGGGAATCCAGGATGGGGTGACTTGACTGCCTCCCACCAGGGTCTGTTACCCAGAATCCCTTGCAAACCTAAAAAATTGTCAAAAAAAACACATTTTCCCCACATTTCTGTCGTGGAAAGTTCCGGAATCTGCGTGGATCCACAAATTTCCACCCACCCCGCGTTCCCAAAAGTCTTATGAGAAAAACGGTACCTCACTTGTGTGGGTCGGCCTAGTGCCCGCGACAGGAAACGGCGCAAAACGCAACCTGGTCACACCTCAATTTCGCAGTGAAAAATGACCCTTTTTTGGAAAAATGACTAGCTGTAGTTTTTGAACCCTAGCTCTGCGGGCACCTTGGGAAACCTAGCAAACCTATACATTTTTTAAAACTAGACACCCAGGGGAATCCAGGATGGGGTGACTTGACTGCCTCCCACCAGGGTCTGTTACCCGGAATCCCTTGCAAACCTAAAAAATTGTCAAAAAAACCACATTTTCCCCACATTTCTGTCGTGGAAAGTTCCGGAATCTGCGTGGATCCACAAATTTCAACCCACCCCGCGTTCCCCAAAGTCTTATGAGAAAAACGGTACCTCACTTGTGTGGGTCGGCCTAGTGCCCGCGACAGGAAACGGCACAAAACGCAACCTGGTCACACCTCAATTTCGCCGTGAAAAATGACCCTTTTTTGGAAAAATGACTAGCTGTAGTTTTTGAACCCTAGCTCTGCGGGCACCTTGGGAAACCTAGCAAACCTATACATTTTTGAAAACTAGACACCCAGGGGAAACCAGGATGGGGTGACTTGACTGCCTCCCACCAGGGTCTGTTACCCAGAATCCCTTGCAAACCTAAAAAATTGTCAAAAAAAACAAATTTTCCCCACATTTCTGTCGTGGAAAGTTCCGGAATCTGTGTGGATCCACAAATTTCCACCCACCCCGCGTTCCCCAAAGTCTTACGAGAAAAACGGTACCTCACTTGTGTGGGTCGGCCTAGTGCCTGCGACAGGAAACGGCGCAAAACGCAACCTGGTCACACCTCAATTTCGCAGTGAAAAATGACCCTTTTTTGGAAAAATGACTAGCTGTAGTTTTTGAACCCTAGCTCTGCGGGCACCTTGGGAAACCTAGCAAACCTATACATTTTTGAAAACTAGACACCCAGGGGAATCCAGGATGGGGTGACTTGACTGCCTCCCACCAGGGTCTGTTACCCAGAATCCCTTGCAAACCTAAAAAATTGTAAAAAAAAACAAATTTTCCCCACATTTCTGTCGTGGAAAGTTCCGGAATCTTCGTGGATCCACAAATTTCCACCCACCCCGCGTTCCCCAATGTCTTACGAGAAAAACGGTACCTCACTTGTGTGGGTCGGCCTAGTGCCCACGACAGGAAACGGCGCAAAACGCAACCTGGTCACACCTCAATTTCGCAGTGAAAAATGACCCTTTTTTGGAAAAATGACTAGCTGTAGTTTTTGAACCTTAGCTCTGCGGGCACCTTGGGAAACCTAGCAAACCTATACATTTTGGAAACTAGACACCCAGGGGAATCCAGGATGGGGTGACTTGACTGCCTCCCACCAGGGTCTGTTACCCAGAATCCCTTCCAAACCTAAAAAATTGTCAAAAAAAACACATTTTCCCCACATTTCTGTCGTGGAAAGTTCCGGAATCTGCGTGGATCCACAAATTTCCACCCACCCCGCGTTCCCCAAAGTCTTACGAGAAAAACGGTACCTCACTTGTGTGGGTCGGACTAGTGCCCGCGACAGGAAACGGCGCAAAACGCAACCTGGCCACACCTCAATTTCGCAGTGAAATATGACCCTTTTTTGGAAAAATGACTAGCTGTAGTTTTTGAACCCTAGCTCTGCGGGCACCTTGGGAAACCTAGCAAACCTATACATTTTTGAAAACTAGACACCCAGGGGAATCCAGGATAGGGTGACTTGACTGCCTCCCACCAGGGTCTGTTACCCAGAATCCCTTGCAAACCTAAAAATTGTCAAAAAAAACACATTTTCCCCATATTTCTGTCGTGGAAAGTTCCGGAATCTGAGTGGATCCACAAATTTCCACCCACCCCGCGTTCCCAAAAGTCTTACGAGAAAAACGGTACCTCACTTGTGTGGGTCGGCCTAGTACCCGCGACAGGAAAGGCGCAAAACGCAACCTGGTCACACCTCAATTTCGCAGTGAAAAATGACCCTTTTTTGGAAAAATGACTAGCTGTAGTTTTTGAACCCTAGCTCTGCGGGCACCTTGGGAAACCTAGCAAACCTATACATTTTTTAAAACTAGACACCCAGGGGAATCCAGGATGGGGTGACTTGACTGCCTCCCACCAGGGTCTGTTACCCAGAATCCCTTGCAAACCTAAAAAATTGTCAAAAAAACACATTTTCCCCACATTTCTGTCGTGGAAAGTTCCGGAATCTGCGTGGATCCACAAATTTCCACACACCCGGCGTTCCCCAAAGTCTTACGAGAAAAACGGTACCTCACTTGTGTGGGTCAGACTAGTGCCCACAACAGGAAACGGCGCAAAACGCAACCTGGTCACACCTCAATTTCGCAGTGAAAAATGACCCTTTTTTGGAAAAATGACTAGCTGTAGTTTTTGAACCTTAGCTCTGCGGGCACCTTGGGAAACCTAGCAAACCTATACATTTTGGAAACTAGACACCCAGGGGAATCCAGGATGGGGTGACTTGACTGCCTCCCACCAGGGTCTGTTACCCAGAATCCCTTCCAAACCTAAAAAATTGTCAAAAAAAACACATTTTCCCCACATTTCTGTCGTGGAAAGTTCCGGAATCTGCGTGGATCCACAAATTTCCACCCACCCCGCGTTCCCCAAAGTCTTACGAGAAAAACGGTACCTCACTTGTGTGGGTCGGCCTAGTGTCCGCGACAGGAAAGGCGCAAAACGCAACCTGGTCACACCTCAATTTCGCAGTGAAAAATGACCCTTTTTTGGAAAAATGACTAGCTGTAGTTTTTGAACCCTAGCTCTGCGGGCACCTTGGGAAACCTAGCAAACCTATACATTTTTGTAAACTAGACACCCAGGGGAATCCAGGATGGGGTGACTTGACTGCCTCCCACCAGGGTCTGTTACCCAGAATCCCTTGCAATCCTAAAAATTGTCAAAAAAAACACATTTTCCCCACATTTCTGTCGTGGAAAGTTCCGGAATCTGAGTGGATCCACAAATTTCCACCCACCCCGCGTTCCCAAAAGTCTTACGAGAAAAACGGTACCTCACTTGTGTGGGTCGGCCTAGTGCCCGCGACAGGAAAGGCGCAAAACGCAACCTGGTCACACCTCAATTTCGCAGTGAAAAATGACCCTTTTTTGGAAAAATGATTAGCTGTAGTTTTTGAACCCTAGCTCTGCGGGCACCTTGGGAAACCTAGCAAACCTATACATTTTTGAAAACTAGACACCCAGGGGAATCCAGGATGGGGTGACTTGACTGCCTCCCACCAGGGTCTGTTACCCAGAATACCTTGCAGACGTAAAAAATTGTCAAAAAAACCACATTTTCCCCACATTTCTGTCGTGGAAAGTTCCGGAATCTGTGTGGATCCACAAATTTCCACGCACCCCGCGTTCCCCAAAGTCTTACGAGAAAAATAATACCTCACTTGTGTGGGTCGGCCTAGTGCCCGCGACAGGAAACGGCGCAAAACGCAACCTGGTCACACCTCAATTTCGCAGTGAAAAATGACCCTTTTTTGGAAAAATTACTAGCTGTAGTTTTTGAACCCTAGCTCTGCGGGCACCTTGGGAAACCTAGCAAACCTATACATTTTTGAAAACTAGACACCCAGGAGAATCCAAGATGGGGTGACTTGACTGCCTCCCACCAGGGTCTGTTACCCAGAATCCCTTGCAAACCTAACCTAAAAAATTGTCCAAAAAAACACATTTTCCCCACATTTCTGTCGTGGAAAGTTCCGGAATCTGCGTGGATCCACAAATTTCCACCCACCCCGCTTTCCCCAAAGTCGTACGAGAAAAACGGTACCTCACTTCTGTGGGTCGGCCTAGTGCCCGTGACAGGAAACGGCGCAAAACGCAACCTGGTCACACCTCAATTTCGCAGTGAAAAATGACCCTTTTTTGGAAAAATGACTAGCTGTAGTTTTTGAACCCTAGCTCTGCGGGCACCTTGGGAAACCTAGCAAACCTATACATGTTTTAAAACTAGACACCCAGGGGAATCCAGGATGGGGTGACTTGACTGCCTCCCACCAGGGTCTGTTACCCAGAATCCCTTGCAAACCTAAAAAATTGTCAAAAAAAACACATTTTCCCCACATTTCTGTCGTGGAAAGTTCCGGAATCTGCGTGGATCCACAAATTTCCACCCACCCCGCGTTCCCAAAAGTCTTACGAGAAAAACGGTACCTCACTTGTGTGGGTCGGCCTAGTGCCCGCGACAGGAAACGGCGCAAAACGCAACCTGGCCACACCTCAATTTCGCAGTGAAAAATGACCCTTTTTTGGAAAAATGACTAGCTGTAGTTTTTGAACCCTAGCTCTGCGGGCACCTTGGGAAACCTAGCAAACCTATACATTTTTGAAAACTAGACACCCAGGGGAATCCTGGATGGGGTGACTTGACTGCCTCCCACCAGGATCTGTTACCCAGAATCCCTTGCAAACCTAAAAAATTGTCAAAAAAAACACATTTTCCCCACATTTCTGTCGTGGAAAGTTCCGGAATCTGCGTGGATCCACAAATTTCCACCCACCCCGCGTTCCCCAAAGTCTTACAAGAAAAACGGTACCTCACTTGTGTGGGTCGACCTAGTGCCCGCGACAGGAAACGGCGCAAAACGCAACCTGGTCACACCTCAATTTCGCAGTGAAAAATGACCCTTTTTTGGAAAAATGACTAGCTGTAGTTTTTGAACCCTAGCTCTGCGGGCACCTTGGGAAACCTAGCAAACCTATACATTTTTGAAAACTAGACACCCAGGGGAATCCAGGATGGGGTGACTTGACTGCCTCCCACCAGGGTCTGTTACCCAGAATCCCTTGCAAACCTAAAAAATGGTTAAAAAAAACACATTTTCCCCACATTTCTGTCTTGGAAAGTTCCGGAATCTGCGTGGATCCACAAATTTCCACGCACCCCGCGTTCCCCAAAGTCTTACGAGAAAAACAGTACCTCACTTGTGTGGGTCGGCCTAGTGCCCGCGACAGGAAACGGCGCAAAACGCAACCTGGTCACACCTCAATTTCGCAGTGAAAAATGACCCTTTTTTGGAAAAATGACTAGCTGTAGTTTTTGAACCCTAGCTCTGCGGGCACCTTGGGAAACCTAGCAAACCTATACATTTTTGTAAACTAGACACCCAGGGGAATCCAGGATGGGGTGACTTGACTGCCTCCCACCAGGGTCTGTTACCCAGAATCCCTTGCAAACCTAAAAATTGTCAAAAAAAACACATTTTCCCCACATTTCTGTCGTGGAAAGTTCCGGAATCTGAGTGGATCCACAAATTTCCACCCACCCCGCGTTCCCAAAAGTCTTACGAGAAAAACGGTACCTCACTTGTGTGGGTCGGCCTAGTGCCCGCGACAGGAAACGGCGCAAAACGCAACCTGGTCACACCTCAATTTCGCAGTGAAAAATGACCCTTTTTTGGAAAAATTACTAGCTGTAGTTTTTGAACCCTAGCTCTGCGGGCACCTTGGGAAACCTAGCAAACCTATACATTTTTGAAAACTAGACACCCAGGGGAATCCAAGATGGGGTGACTTGACTTCCTCCCACCAGGGTCTGTTACCCAGAATCCCTTGCAAACCTAAAAAATTGTCAAAAAAACCACATTTTCCCCACATTTCTGTCGTGGAAAGTTCCGGAATCTGCGTGGATCCACAAATTTCCACCCACCCCGCGTTCCCCAAAGTCGTACGAGAAAAACGGTACCTCACTTCTGTGGGTCGGCCTAGTGCCCGTGACAGGAAACGGCGCAAAACGCAACCTGGTCACACCTCAATTTCGCAGTGAAAAATGACCCTTTTTTGGAAAAATGACTAGCTGTAGTTTTTGAACCCTAGCTCTGCGGGCACCTTGGGAAACCTAGCAAACCTATATATTTTTTAAAACTAGACACCCGGGGGAATCCAGGACGGGGTGACTTGACTGCCTCTCACCAGGGTCTGTTACCCAGAATCCCTTGCAAACCTAAAAAATTGTCAAAAAAAACACATTTTCCCCACATTTCTGTCGTGGAAAGTTCCGGAATCTGTGTGGATCCACAAATTTCCACCCACCCCGCGTTCCCAAAAGTCTTACGAGAAAAATGGTACCTCACTTGTGTGGGTCGGCCTAGTGCCCGCGACAGGAAACGGCGCAAAACGCAACCTGGTCACACCTCAATTTCGCAGTGAAAAATGACCCTTTTTTGGAAAAATGACTAGCTGTAGTTTTTGAACCCTAGCTCTGCGGGCACCTTGGGAAACCTTGCAAACCTATACATTTTTTAAAACTAGACACCCAGGGGAATCCAGGATGGGGTGACTTGACTGCCTCCCACCAGGGTCTGTTACCCAGAATCCCTTGCAAACCTAAAAAATTGTCAAAAAAAACACATTTTCCCCACATTTCTGTCGTGGAAAGTTCCGGAATCTGCGTGGATCGACAAATTTCCACCCACCCCGCGTTCCCCAAAGTCTTACGAGAAAAACGGTACCTCACTTGTGTGGGTCAGACTAGTGCCCGCGACAGGAAACGGCGCAAAACGCAACCTGGTCACACCTCAATTTCGCAGTGAAAAATGACCCTTTTTTGGAAAAATGACTAGCTGTAGTTTTTGAACCCTAGCTCTGCGGGCACCTTGGGAAACCTAGCAAACCTATACATTTTTGAAAACTAGACACCCAGGGGAATCCAGGATGGGGTGACTTGACTGCCTCCCACCAGGGTCTGTTACCCAGAATCCCTTGCAAACCTAAAAATTTTCAAAAAAAACACATTTTCCCCACATTTCTGTCGTGGAAAGTTCCGGAATCTGCGTGGATCCACAAATTTCCACCCACCCCGCGTTCCCCAAAGTCTTACGAGAAAAACGGTACCTCACTTGTGTGGGTCGGCCTAGTGCCCGCGACAGAAAATGGCGCAAAACGCAACCTGGTCACACCTCAATTTCGCAGTGAAAAATGACCCTTTTTTGGAAAAATGACTAGCTGTAGTTTTTGAACCCTAGCTCTGCGGGCACCTTGGGAAACCTAGCAAACCTATACATTTTTGAAAACTAGACACCCAGGGGAATCCAGGATGGGGTGACTTGACTGCCTCCCACCAGGGTCTGTTACCCAGAAGCCCTTGCAAACCTAAAAAATTGTCCAAAAAAACACATTTTCCCCACATTTCTGTCGTGGGAAGTTCCGGAATCTGCGTGGATCCACAAATTTCCACCCACCCCGCGTTCCCCAAAGTCTTACGAGAAAAACGGTACCTCACTTGTGTGGGTCGGCCTAGTGCCCGCGACAGGAAAGGCGCAAAACGCAACCTGGTCACACCTCAATTTCGCAGTGAAAAATGACCCTTTTTTGGAAAAATGACTAGCTGTAGTTTTTGAACCCTAGCTCTGCGGGCACCTTGGGAAACCTAGCAAACCTATACATTTTTGAAAACTAGACACCCAGGGGAATCCAGGATGGGGTGACTTGACTGCCTCCCACCAGGGTCTGTTACCCAGAATCCCTTGCAAACCTAAAAAATTGTCCAAAAAAACACATTTTCCCCACATTTCTGTCGTGGAAAGTTCCGGAATCTGCGTGGATCCACAAATTTCCACCCACCCCACGTTCGCCAAAGTCTTACGAGAAAAACGGTACCTCACTTGTGTGGGTCGGCCTAGTGCCCGCGACAGGAAACGGCGCAAAACGCAACCTGGTCACACCTCAATTTCGCAGTTAAAAATGACCCTTTTTTGGAAAAATGACTAGCTGTAGTTTTTGAACCCTAGCTCTGCGGGCACCTTGGGAAACCTAGCAAACCTATACATTTTTTAAAACTAGACACACAGGGGAATCCAGGATGGGGTGACTTGACTGCCTCCCACCAGGGTCTGTTACCCAGAATCCCTTGCAAACCTAAAAATTGTCAAAAAAAACACATTTTCCCCACATTTCTGTCGTGGAAAGTTCCGGAATCTGCGTGGATCCACAAATTTCCACCCACCCCGCGTTCCCCAAAGTCTTACGAGAAAAACGGTACCTCACTTGTGTGGGTCAGACTAGTGCCCGCGACAGGAAACGGCGCAAAACGCAACCTGGTCACACCTCAATTTCGCAGTGAAAAAAGACCCTTTTTTGGAAAAATGACTAGCTGTAGTTTTTGAACCCTAGCTCTGCGGGCACCTTGGGAAACCTAGCAAACCTATACATTTTTGAAAACTAGACACCCAGGGGAATCCAGGATGGGGTGACTTGACTGCCTCCCACCAGGGTCTGTTACCCAGAATCCCTTGCAAACCTAAAAATTTAAAAAAAAAACACATTTTCCCCACATTTCTGTCGTGGAAAGTTCCGGAATCTGCGTGGATCCACAAATTTCCACCCACCCCGCGTTCCCCAAAGTCTTACGAGAAAAACGGTACCTCACTTGTGTGGGTCGGCCTAGTGCCCGCGACAGAAAATGGCGCAAAACGCAACCTGGTCACACCTCAATTTCGCAGTGAAAAATGACCCTTTTTTGGAAAAATGACTAGCTGTAGTTTTTGAACCCTAGCTCTGCGGGCACCTTGGGAAACCTAGCAAACCTATACATTTTTGAAAACTAGACACCCAGGGGAATCCAGGATGGGGTGACTTGACTGCCTCCCACCAGGGTCTGTTACCCAGAAGCCCTTGCAAACCTAAAAAATTGTCCAAAAAAACACATTTTCCCCACATTTCTGTCGTGGGAAGTTCCGGAATCTGCGTGGATCCACAAATTTCCACCCACCCCGCGTTCCCCAAAGTCTTACGAGAAAAACGGTACCTCACTTGTGTGGGTCGGCCTAGTGCCCGCGACAGGAAAGGCGCAAAACGCAACCTGGTCACACCTCAATTTCGCAGTGAAAAATGACCCTTTTTTGGAAAAATGACTAGCTGTAGTTTTGGAACCCTAGCTCTGCGGGCACCTTGGGAAACCTAGCAAACCTATACATTTTTGAAAACTAGACACCCAGGGGAATCCAGGATGGGGTGACTTGACTGCCTCCCACCAGGGTCTGTTACCCAGAATCCCTTGCAAACCTAAAAAATGGTAAAAAAAACCACATTTTCCCCACATTTCTGTCTTGGAAAGTTCCGGAATCTGCGTGGATCCACAAATTTCCACGCACCCCGCGTTCCCCAAAGTCTTACGAGAAAAACGGTACCTCACTTGTGTGGGTCGGCCTAGTGCCCGCGACAGGAAACGGCGCAAAACGCAACCTGGTCACACCTCAATTTCGCAGTGAAAAATGACCCTTTTTTGGAAAAATTACTAGCTGTAGTTTTTGAACCCTAGCTCTGCGGGCACCTTGGGAAACCTAGCAAACCTATACATTTTTGAAAACTAGACACCCAGGGGAATCCAGGATGGGGTGACTTGACTGCCTCCCACCAGGGTCTGTTACCCAGAATCCCTTGCAAACCTAAAAAATTGTCCAAAAAAACACATTTTCCCCACATTTCTGTCGTGGAAAGTTCCGGAATCTGCGTGGATCCACAAATTTCCACCCACCCCGCGTTCCCCAAAGTCTTACGAGAAAAACGGTACCTCACTTGTGTGGGTCGGCCTAGTGCCCGCGACAGGAAAGGCGCAAAACGCAACCTGGTCACACCTCAATTTCGCAGTGAAAAATGACCCTTTTTTGGAAAAATGACTAGCTGTAGTTTTTGAACCCTAGCTCTGCGGGCACCTTGGGAAACCTAGCAAACCTATACATTTTTGAAAACTAGACACCCAGGGGAATCCAGGATGGGGTGACTTGACTGCCTCCCACCAGGGTCTGTTACCCAGAATCCCTTGCAAACCTAAAAAATGGTAAAAAAAAACACATTTTCCCCACATTTCTGTCTTGGAAAGTTCCGGAATCTGCGTGGATCCACAAATTTCCACGCACCCCGCGTTCCCCAAAGTCTTACGAGAAAAACGGTACCTCACTTGTGTGGGTCGGCCTAGTGCCCGCGACAGGAAACGGCGCAAAACGCAACCTGGTCACACCTCAATTTCGCAGTGAAAAATGACCCTTTTTTGGAAAAATTACTAGCTGTAGTTTTTGAACCCTAGCTCTGCGGGCACCTTGGGAAACCTAGCAAACCTATACATTTTTGAAAACTAGACACCCAGGGGAATCCAGGATGGGGTGACTTGACTGCCTCCCACCAGGGTCTGTTACCCAGAATCCCTTGCAAACCTAAAAAATTGTCCAAAAAAACACATTTTCCCCACATTTCTGTCGTGGAAAGTTCCGGAATCTGCGTGGATCCACAAATTTCCACCCACCCCACGTTCCCCAAAGTCTTACGAGAAAAACGGTACCTCACTTGTGTGGGTCAGACTAGTGCCCGCGACAGGAAACGGCGCAAAACGCAACCTGGTCACACCTCAATTTCGCAGTGAAAAATGACCCTTTTTTGGAAAAATGACTAGCTGTAGTTTTTGAACCCTAGCTCTGCGGGCACCTTGGGAAACCTAGCAAACCTATACATTTTTGAAAACTAGACACCCAGGGGAATCCAGGATGGGGTGACTTGACTGCCTCCCACCAGGGTCTGTTACCCAGAATCCCTTGCAAACCTAAAAATTTAAAAAAAAAACACATTTTCCCCACATTTCTGTCGTGGAAAGTTCCGGAATCTGCGTGGATCCACAAATTTCCACCCACCCCGCGTTCCCCAAAGTCTTACGAGAAAAACGGTACCTCACTTGTGTGGGTCGGCCTAGTGCCCGCGACAGAAAATGGCGCAAAACGCAACCTGGTCACACCTCAATTTCGCAGTGAAAAATGACCCTTTTTTGGAAAAATGACTAGCTGTAGTTTTTGAACCCTAGCTCTGCGGGCACCTTGGGAAACCTAGCAAACCTATACATTTTTGAAAACTAGACACCCAGGGGAATCCAGGATGGGGTGACTTGACTGCCTCCCACCAGGGTCTGTTACCCAGAAGCCCTTGCAAACCTAAAAAATTGTCCAAAAAAACACATTTTCCCCACATTTCTGTCGTGGGAAGTTCCGGAATCTGCGTGGATCCACAAATTTCCACCCACCCCGCGTTCCCCAAAGTCTTACGAGAAAAACGGTACCTCACTTGTGTGGGTCGGCCTAGTGCCCGCGACAGGAAAGGCGCAAAACGCAACCTGGTCACACCTCAATTTCGCAGTGAAAAATGACCCTTTTTTGGAAAAATGACTAGCTGTAGTTTTGGAACCCTAGCTCTGCGGGCACCTTGGGAAACCTAGCAAACCTATACATTTTTGAAAACTAGACACCCAGGGGAATCCAGGATGGGGTGACTTGACTGCCTCCCACCAGGGTCTGTTACCCAGAATCCCTTGCAAACCTAAAAAATGGTAAAAAAAAACACATTTTCCCCACATTTCTGTCTTGGAAAGTTCCGGAATCTGCGTGGATCCACAAATTTCCACGCACCCCGCGTTCCCCAAAGTCTTACGAGAAAAACGGTACCTCACTTGTGTGGGTCGGCCTAGTGCCCGCGACAGGAAACGGCGCAAAACGCAACCTGGTCACACCTCAATTTCGCAGTGAAAAATGACCCTTTTTTGGAAAAATTACTAGCTGTAGTTTTTGAACCCTAGCTCTGCGGGCACCTTGGGAAACCTAGCAAACCTATACATTTTTGAAAACTAGACACCCAGGGGAATCCAGGATGGGGTGACTTGACTGCCTCCCACCAGGGTCTGTTACCCAGAATCCCTTGCAAACCTAAAAAATTGTCCAAAAAAACACATTTTCCCCACATTTCTGTCGTGGAAAGTTCCGGAATCTGCGTGGATCCACAAATTTCCACCCACCCCACGTTCGCCAAAGTCTTACGAGAAAAACGGTACCTCACTTGTGTGGGTCGGCCTAGTGCCCGCGACAGGAAACGGCGCAAAACGCAACCTGGTCACACCTCAATTTCGCAGTGAAAAATGACCCTTTTTTGGAAAAATGACTAGCTGTAGTTTTTGAACCCTAGCTCTGCGGGCACTTTGGGAAACCTAGCAAACCTATACATTTTTGAAAACTAGACACCCAGGGGAATTCAGGATGGGGTGACTGGACTGCCTCCCACCAGGGTCTGTTACCCAGAATCCCTTGCAAACCTAAACAATTGTCAAAAAAAACACATTTTCCCTACATTTCTGTCGTGGAAAGTTCCGGAATCTGCGTGGATCCACAAATTTCCACCCACCCCGCGTTCCCCAACGTCTTACGAGAAAAACGGTACCTCACTTGTGTGGGTCGGCCTAGTGCCCGCGACAGGAAACGGCGCAAAACATAGTGAGTTGACATCAAAATTGCCTATCTCAAAACCACCTGGTTTTCCAAGGGGGGTCTCTTGGGTTTTTGGCCCGGTGCACGGCGGCCATCTAGGAAAACCTACCAAACCCATACATTTCTGAAAACTAGACACCCGGGGGCTTCCAGGGAGGTATGGCTTGCGTGGATCCCCCAACGTTTCCTTACCCAGAATCCCCTGCAAACCTCAATTTTAGCTGAAAAAATCACTTTTTTCACACTTTTTTGTGTGGGAAAGTTGTGGCATCACCGGGCTCACTCAAATCTCACACCTCCCAGCGTTCCCCTGGGTCTCCCGGTAAAAATGGTGCCTCACTTGTGTGGGAGGCCCAAGTACCCGCGACAGGCAAGGGCCCAAAACGTAGTGATGCGACATCAACATTGCCTATCTCAAAACCACTTGGTTTTGCAAGGGGGGTCTCTTGGGTTTTTGGCCCGGTGCACGGCGGCCATCTAGGGAAACCTACCAAACCCATACATTTCTGAAAACTAGACACCCGGGGGCTTCCAGGGAGGTATGGCTTGCGTGGATCCCCCAACGTTTCCTTACCCAGAATCCCCTGCAAACCTAAATTTTAGCTGAAAAAATCACTTTTTTCAGACTTTTTTGTGTGGGAAAGTTGTGGCATCACCGGGCTCACTCAAATCTCAAACCTCCCAGCGTTCCCCTGGGTCTCCCGGTAAAAATGGTGCCTCACTTGTGGGGGAATCCCAAGTACCCGCGACAGGCAAGGGCCCAAAACGTAGTGATGCGACATCAACATTGCCTATCTCAAAACCACCTGGTTTTGCAAGGGGGTTCTCTTGGGTTTTTGGCCCGGTGCACAGCGGCCATCTAGGGAAACCTACCAAACCCATACATTTCTGAAAACTAGACACCCGGGGGCTTCCAGGGAGGTATGGCTTGCGTGGATCCCCCAACGTTTCCTTACCCAGAATCCCCTGCAAACCTCAATTTTAGCTGAAAAAATCACTTTTTTCACACTTTTTTGTGTGGGAAAGTTGTGGCATCACCGGGCTCACTCAAATCTCACACCTCCCAGCGTTCCCCTGGGTCTCCCGGTAAAAATGGTGCCTCACTTGTGTGGGAGGCACAAGTACCCGCGACAGGCAAGGGCCCAAAACGTAGTGATGCGACATCAACATTGCCTATCTCAAAACCACCTGGTTTTGCAAGGGGGGTCTCTTGGGTTTTTGGCCCGGTGCACGGCGGCCATCTAGGGAAACCTACCAAACCCATACATTTCTGAAAACTAGACACCCGGGGGCTTCCAGGGAGGTATGGCTTGCGTGGATCCCCCAACGTTTCCTTACCCAGAATCCCCTGCAAACCTCAATTTTAGCTGAAAAAATCACTTTTTTCACACTTTTTTCTGTGGGAAAGTTGTGGCATCACTGGGCTCACTCAAATTTCACACCTCCCAGCGTTCCCCTGGGTCTCCCGGTAAAAATGGTGCCTCACTTGTGTGGGAGGCCCAAGTACCCGCGACAGGCAAGGGCCCAAAACGTAGTGATGCGACATCAACATTGCCTACATTGCCTCTTGCTAGGGATGTACTGCCTAAAAACCAAACGGCCCTTGAACAAGACCAAAGACTCATCAATAGATATTTCTTTCCCTGGAGTATAGATCTCAGAAAATTGATCCACAAAGTGATCAAGAACGGGCCGAATCTTAAAAAGACGGTCACAGTCAGGGTGATCTCGTGGCAACGCCATAGAATTATCAACAAAATGCAGCATACGTAGCAAAACGAGTCATAACTGCAGGAAATATGGCAGTTGCCAACAAGGGGCTAGTAGACCAATATGAAGCCAAGGTTGGCTTCCTTACCACACCCATCAATAAAGTCAAACCCAAAAACTTCTTAATCTCTTCCAGATATGTGGGAGTCCACCGGGTAGCTCTAGACTGGGGCCTAAGTTTGTCGCTGTTGTTCCTCAAAAACTGTTCAGCATACAAATTCGTCTGCTCAACAATCTCACCCAAAAATACATCATCCATAAACAACTGAAAAAACTGCATAGGCAAAATTTTTTAACAATTCACTGTACACCCTGCATCACCGCTAAAGGCAGGCAACACCGGCTGCACCATGTTTGGATCAACCCAAAGTCCAGCACTTCCAGTAGGAAGCCTAGCAGCCTCAGACTGCAATCCAGATGCCTCTTGCACCATCGGCACAGCAGTTTCCTCCTCTAAGACAGGCACTTCATCCGCACTGAGAGTTGCTTCATCCACACCAAGAGTACCTTCATCTGCACTGAGAGTACCTTCATCATCCGATGATTCCATGTTGAGTGAAAACTCACTGCCAGAATCTTCCCCTCCCTCCTCTCCCTCAGACGCACTGTCAGTCTCATAATCATGCTCAGAGGAAGATTCAAGAAGCATACCGACCACCTGTTGAGCAGTCATTCTACGGCTAGCCATATTGCTTACTAATAAAGGTAACTTGTCAAACAAGTCAACAACAACAAACTCTTTGTAAAATAAGTAATAAGCAAAAAGCACCTTTATCAAAAACTCAAATATACTCCAAAACAATACCACTCACTTGCCAGAGGCAGCTAAACTAGTCACCACCACCAACTCTGTACAGACACAGTATGGATCAACAATATCCCACTAAAAAAGAAAGAGAAAAGCAATTACACAGAAGACTATGCAAAACACATCGCAAAGAATTTCATGCTCAAACCACTAACTAAATATGCCGCCATTATGACATCACTTACAAAAAAATTCATTCAGACATTATATTATTACTCATTTGGTGTAAATACAACAACAACAAATTTCTTACCAACACAATGCAACTACACAAAACTGCAGAACAGCCACCGTCGAAAAGCTTTAGACTAGAATAAAAAGAAGAAAAAAAACTTTATTGTAACATATGCATATAATGCTCTAGACCATCACGTACTGCGCAAAATGTATTGCTTGACCCTCCCACTTTCAAAAAGGAAAGATCGATGGCCCAATCCTTTACAAGCAACGCAGCGAGAATCTGGAACTGAGCCTCAGCTCCGGACCACCCCCTCCCTCTTCCCAGTCCTTCAAAACTAACCTCAAAGTTCTCCTCCTGCAAAGACACTTCCAAACTTAATTCACACCCTCTCTATTGTGTGAAGGAAGTCTTTACATTATAGGAAATTCTGTTCTCCATGCCCATAGAAGTGCCTACCCAGTGTGTTCCTGTGTTTTGCGTGTCTGCCATTTATTGCACTTTTATACCTCTACTTGTACTTTGTACTCTTTTGTAAGTTGACACCACTACAGTACACCTGCTTGTGCTAAGACATCAAGCCTTCTAAGGTCTAGTGGGGCCTTCTACGGTGTAGCATGGGAATGTGCTCCCTCAGTACAGTGGTGTGGTGGACTGGTCATGAATGCTGAACCCGGTTCCCCATTTCCAAATTCAACAGCTCCGGCCATAGTGCCACATCCCCACTGAACAGAATACTTGCCCACTGAGAGAAACTCGCACTGCCTTCAGCTATAACCTAATTGTGCCCGCTATAAACACTTGGATGTGGCTCAATTCAAATTATGCACTTGATAAGAGTATTACGCTGCCTAAAAAAAAAAAAAACTCCTAGGGAATGCAAAGCATGTGAAATGTAAGCAGAAACAACATGGTTACCTAAACGATCTTTCACTAACTATTCAGAAATCAGCGAGTGGTTTCACCGGAAAAAGTTATGGACATGACTAGAGGGCCCTGAAGGGAACCGTTTCACTGTCCATTGCTTACATCCTTACAAAACATAAGCAGTATGGTAGACCACATCCATAAACACAGAACCACGGTGCACATTGTGTTTTCCAATTCACCCATCAACCAGGTATTGCAGTACCTCCAGAAATGGTACACTCTCCCACCCTGGAAACAACAATGCTGTTCAAAGGAAGACGAGAAAACGAAAGTAGCAATACACTGGCAAACTCTGATGCTGGTGTACTTGGATGCAAATGAAATCAATCTGGCCACTTTGCAACCCCTCTGTCTTACTTTATTTCGCCCCCCCTGGGAACAACAATACTGTTCAAAGGAAGACGAGAAAACGAAAGTAGCACTTCACTGGCAAACTCTGATGCTGGTGTACTTGGATGCAAATAAAATCAATCTGGCCACTTTGCAACCCCTCTGTCTTACTTTATTTCGCCCCCCCTGGGAACAACAATGCTGCTCAAAGTTAGACGAGAAAACGAAAGTCGCACTGCACTGGCAAACTCTGATGCTGGTGTACTTGGATGCAAATAAAATCAATCTGGCCACTTTGCAACCCCTCTGTCTTACTTTATTTAGCCCCCCCTGGGAACAACAATACTGTTCAAAGGAAGACGAGAAAACGAAAGTAGCACTTCACTGGCAAACTCTGATGCTGGTGTACTTGGAAGCAAATAAAATCAACCTGGCCACTTTGCAACCCCTCTGTCTCACTTTATTTCACCGCCCTGGGAACAACAATGCTCTTCAACGTTACACGAGTAAACGAAAGTAGCACTTCACTGGCGAACTCTGTGATGCTGGTGTATTTGCATACTAAAAAAAAAAACAGGGCACTTTGCAACCCCTCTGACTTATTTTGTTTCACCCCCCACCCCCCTACCAGCACCCACCGATCACAAGATGTAAAATAAATCAATCTGGCCACTTTGCAATCCCTCTGTCTAACTTTATTTTGCCCCCGGGGAACAACAATGCTGTTCAAAGGAAGACCAGAAAACGAAAGTAGCACTACACTGGAAAACTATGTGATGCTGGTGTATTTGGATGCACATAAAATCAATCTGGCCACTTTGCAACCCCAAAGGCTTACTTTATTTCGCCCCCCACCCCCATCCCACGCTAGCAGCACCCCTCACACAGAAAACGAGAGAAAAACGAAAACGAGCATTTATTTTTTGGATCCATTTCACATAGAAGCACCTGCACTTGGACGATCCAAGCGCAGGAACAAAGCGGAGTCTACATAAAAACATTTCTACCCCCCCCAACATTGTGCCCCCACCCTACCTAACCCACCGAAGCAATAATACCCCCTCCCCAGCCCCAAAACTGACCTTTACTCTCCGACGCGCAGGAAGCAAATGGCTTCCTGCGCCTCGGAGAGCAAAGGGGACGCGGGCGGGGGGGAGGCGGGGGGAGGCAGGGGAAGGTCTTCCCCTGCCTCCCCAGTAAAAGAACAACAAATCGACGAATCACGGGGGGAGCGCCAGCGCTTCCCCCAAGGGTGGGTCCCATGACAAGATGGTCTCGTCATGGGCACAGCGCGACTGTGCTCCATGACGAGACCATCTCGTCATGGCCACAGAAGGGGTTAAAGTGCACCATTATCCAACCTGAAGTGAATCCTGACACTCCAAGTGGTGCCTCCCAGTCCTGGCTCCTTGGCTAAATGTTCCCAACTAGCCAAAATCCCAAATTTGGAACTTAGAAAATGTATTACGAAAAGTGCTCCAAGAACTGAGAGGAGACTGGGACCTATGTGTTTCCCAATCAGTGCAAAGTGCATCAGCCATCAACCTGACTTCACAGTAGCTCCCTCTATGTTCGCTAGAGCAGCAAATCTTGGTTCAGCTGGTCCTCACTAAAACAGTATCTGGTCTCCTGGAGCCCTCGCCAGATACAGCCGGCAACTTTTGTCCCACTGGAGATCTTCAGCTTCCAAAATAAGAATAAGTCCAAATGATGAAATCTTCACCATGACTTCATCCAGCAGCTTCTCGATGATGATGCCTCCTTCTTGGACACCAGCGGTTGCTTTGTCCCACGGAACTTTACATTCAAAGTCTGAAGGTAGACCGGGCCCAATCCTCTTCTTGTATCCAAACCACACTCCATTGTGGTCATAACTTTTGACTTTGCTCCAGTCTCGCGCGACTAGATGTTTGTGGTTGGCGCTTTGATCTTAAAATTTCATAACCGTGGTTCTACTGATTGGATTTTTAACATTTTGTTGTCCAATAATTTATTACATTTATTTTACTCTATTTTTCTAAAATAGTGTCAGATTTTTCTTGTGATGTGTTTTCACTTTATTACTGTTGAAGTGCTCCATAACTTCTTTTCATATTACCTCTAAGTTATGTCTGACTGCGTTTGTGCCAAGCTACCAGAGGGTTAAGCAGGGGCTAATTTAGTGACTTTTTGTGATTCCCCCAACAAGAATTGTGACTTTTGCCTGAGAAGGGCTAACACCTTCCTCAACCAACAACCCAATTTCTCACAATGTCCAGCATCATGTGAAGAATATGGCAAGTAGCATGTCCTTCAGTATCAATCAGCACTTGCAGTTTAAACATGTTCAGGCATCTTTCTGCATTACATGCTTCACACTGTCACTGAACTTAGAATTCAGGCACACAACATTCTTAATGTCAGCTTTTCAGTTTTGTTTGGATGTTCTCAGCCCTCCATACAGGGTGCTAGTTAAGAGTTATTGCTCACAGAGTCAGCAATAACTCCCAGAACCAGGCAATGTATCTGATAGCCACAGGATGCTTTAGTGGTCTAATAGTAGCAATCTTTACACATAAAACGTATGAACCATTCTGGTTGTCCAAATCCTAACATTCGACCTTTGATGCCATTAGTACTCTTTACCCTGGTTAAAATTGTATCTATGGAAATATTGAAAGCTACCCTTTGAGTATTCTGCACCTTCAATGGTTTCTTGTTCTTTGACTTCCTCTCATGCTGCAGTTCTTGCCTACTTTGTCCAGATAGGAAGAGCAATGCCCATGTTCCAATGGAAGTCTTGCAGCCCAAAGGCACTCTAGCCATGCTTGTGATGATTTTACCCAACCATCAAGTAGGAGAGAGAATCAGTAATTACATATTTGGACCATATAACTTAGCTAGTCATAAATCAGACAAAGTTAAGGTCAAGCAAAGAAAGTTGTTAGAAATGGGGGTCTCTAGTTGGCAATGGTTTGCACCTTTGTCCAAGAAGGAACCCTTGCTTCTAGTAAGGGTAAGGGAGTTATGCCCTTAGACAAATTCTGCTCACCCCTTTGGTAGCTTGGCACAAGCAGACAGGCCTATCGCAGAGCATTTGTGCACACATACAGTAATACAGGGAAAACACTACAAATGAACACCACACACCAGTTTCGAAAAATAAGTAATGTTTATCTAAACTGAACAAGACCAAAATGACAAAAATACAACATACAATAATCAAAATATGCACTTTGCAAGAGCAATCTTAAAAATGCAGTTCCTTCAAGTAGGTAGCTCTGTCCGGCGCTACCACAGTGCTGAAAACATTCGAATCCAACAGTTTCGGTCGACCACGATGGTGCGGACCGGCGTCGGTGTCTGAAGCCTTGTAAACAGTACCTTTGGTTCCGGCCACCCGCATTAGTGCATGCCGGTCCCAGGAACTATCGTGGTTGTGTGGTGAAGTGAGCGATGTAGTGTGTGGTTTTCTCAGGTCGTGGTGCAGGCAGCAGATTGGTGACGGTTGTCCAGTGGCATCGGTGAGAACGGGTGGTGTTGCGAATTGGGGCAGTGCTGACAGGTCACGATGTAGGCGGCTTTGCTGGTCGATGGAAACTGGCGCCAGTGGGCCCAGAATGCAGTGTGGGATGTCAGCTTGCAGCAAAGGTGGTGGTGAGACCAGGGTGGCATAGTGAACCGAAGCGGAGTGGAGTGCGGTGTCCACAAGCCACGGTGCAAACAGTTGCTTGGTGGCGGCAGTCGTCGTTGACCTCGGTGAGACCAGGGTTGCAGTGCGAAGTGCGATGGTGCCTTCTGTGGTGTCTTTAGATCACTGAGCCGAGAGCGGTGTCAGTGATGGCGTCGGACTAAGGTTTTCCTCTGTGGCAACTGTAACACATGGTCCTAGAGGCAGTACCCAGAAGGGGGTGAAGTCTTTGCTGTTCCTGAGACTTCTTGAACAGGGGGCAAGATCTACTTCAAGCCCTTGGAGACACTCAGCAGAAAAAGTTACAGAAAGTTCAGTCCAGTACTTTCTCTGGCCAAGACAAAAGCAGCCACTGCAGGCCAACACATCAAAGCACACAGGAAAGTGGTAGTCTTCTTCTTGGCAGATTCCTTTAAGCAAGTTCCAAAGTTCTTGGGTCTGGGCCCCAATATTTATATGACCAGACCTAAAATGTCTTTTCTATGGCCTTTAATCGGTGGTAGGCCAGTAATGGATCTCTGGGTCAGGTCTGTATACCTGTCTCTGGTGTGAACCAACTTGTCCTTAAGATTTGTGTTTCTACGATATGCGACTATCGGTTTGGGTAGGGTGTCCTGATCTTCATTGGTGTACAGTATGTTCCAATTTTTGTCTATGATTTTCTTCACTTTAAAATTCATGGTTGAATGGTTAATAACACATACCAACTGATCTTGTTTCTGATGTTGTTCAACACTAAGGAGAGCCTCTCGATTATAGTATCTTGCTCTTTTAAAGGCTGTTCTCACCAGGCGTTTGGGATAGCCTCTTTCTAATAGTCTTTTTTGAGTGCAGCCCCATGAACATCAATTCTTTACTGTTTGAACATTTCCGCTTGATTCTTAGAAATCAAAAGGTATGGCTTTTTGGCTATTTGGATGATAATTATCATGTTGTAGAATAGAGTTTTCCACTGTTGGCTTCCTGTAAAAAGCTACTTGTAATTTTCCTGTGTCTCCTAAAATTAGTACATCAAGGAATTCTACTTTCTCATTACCATGATGTGCTGTAAATTTAAGATTAATGTCACTTAGATTAAGCCATGAGATGAAGTCTTGTAAGGCATTCTTATCTCCTTCCTACACGAAGAAAATATCATCTATGAATCTGCGCCATACTTTCACATTCTCAAAATATGGCGATGCTTCATTGTATATGTGTTTTTTTTCATATTCGCCCATGTAAATGTTTGCAATGCTGGGAGCACAAGAGGCCCCCATGCTGGTCCCTTTTATTTGTTGGTAAGTAGCACCCTTAAATTCAAAGTAGTTGTTCCGGAGTACTATCTCTAGGCACTCGAAAATATAGTTATCTGGTCTGTCACCTGTAGTTCTACTTAACAGGGCAGATACAGATTATTTTGCTTGTTGTTGCGGGATGTTGGTATACAGCGCTTCTATGTCTAATGTAACTAAAAATAAAATGATCTCACAAATGTTTTGTTATCCCGTGTTTTTAATATATGTATAATGAAATGATATATTTTTTATACAATGTTTTCAAATCGTAAAAAAGAAAAAATGAATCAATAAAATGTACAAAATGAATCAGAACTTAAACTAAAGATTGAACATGTGTTTATGGCAACAGGTGACCCTTAGAGCTTATTTAAGCCCATGGAAAATAAATTTTAGGTTAGGTGGGAGCCCTTTGTGCAATATAGTTCAGTTTGTTCCCCCTTACTCTCAGACCTATGAATCATATACAAGGGGTAGCTTCATTTGTTTGAAGACCTCAATATTTATACTGCATTTCTCTTTGTTCTCTTGTGGCAGAAAAGCCCTGTGCTCAGTCCAAACCAGTTCTGTCCTCTATGGTCCAGATTCCTGGCTGGAGGGGGTGACAGCATTGTGCAGACCAGGCCTATTCAGGTGCAAGGAAATCTCCTCCCACTACTCTAAATGCAGCACAGGTCTATTCAGCCCAGTCTTGACTCATCCAGGAAAGGTGAGACACACCTCGCCCCCAGTGGCTGTCTACAGTAAATGCACATCCCCAGCACCCTGTCATTTTAAAGCCAGACAGTCAGTCCACAAATCAGCAGAGGCACACAGGATGGCTAAGCAAGAAAATACCCACTTTCTAAAAAGTGGTATTTTCAAACATAGAACATAAAAATCATCTTTTCTAAAAGATGCATTTTTATATTTGGAGTTTAGGCATACTGAATTCCAACTTTTTACCTTGTCCCAATGGGAAGTTATACGTATACCTATAAATAAACTCCCATTCTTTCCCATGGGACAGATAGCCTTTCCATTGTGAAAAATGAAATACATTGTAGTTCACTGTCAGGACATGTCACACACACCAGTACATGTCCGACCTTTCACATACACTGCTCCCTGCCCATAGGGGTACCTTGGGCATACCTGAGGGGTTCCTTCCATCTAAGGAAAGGGACGATTAGGGCCTGGCAAGTGTCTGCACTTGCCAGGTAGACATGGCAGTATAAACTGCGTGCAAATACTGCAGTGGCAGGTCTGAGAACCTTTTGCAGGGCTTCTTGTGTGGGAGGCACAATCAGTGCTGCATGCCCACTAGCAGCATTTGATTTACAGGCCCTGGGCACACACAGTGCACTGTACTAGGGACTTAGTAGTAAATCAAATAAGCCAATTATGGAAACACCAATCCATTCTAACAATTTACACAGAGAGAATATGCACTTTAGCGCTGGACAGCAGTGGTAAGGTGCCCCGGGTCCTAAAAGCAACAAAAACAAGGTCAACATCAGGAGGCCAAAAAAGCAAAAAGTCTGGGGGTAAACTGCTGGAAATGCCAGGTCTAACACAACCCACTAACAGCCTAGAGCCAGGGTAGACTAATCAATCCCTTGATGGACTTCCCTGCTTGGGGCGATTGAACCTAGACCTGGCCCACAACAGCCGGGCATGTTCTGCTTCTACGTCTTGCTGAACCCAGTTGAATCCCTCTGTCCATACACTCAGGGCCCACTAAACTAGCCCATGAGGAACCCTCCTTCTCACCTGGGGACCAGACCTGTGCAGCACCTAACCTTAGCTTGCTCACAGGTTTGTTCCAGCAAGCAGATAGTACCCACATGGCCAACACAGTGGTGTGGCCTGGTCCACTCCCCCGGGTGTGAGTCCTGTCCCCTCCCCAGGTGCAACATAGTCCACCAGCACAGGAAGCCACAGTGGTTACAGATAGTTGTCAGTGACAAGACCCAGGCCTTATGCCTCTCAGGCCTCTCCAACCTCTGTGGTGTCAGAGAGTGGGGGTGGTAGCCCTTGTTGCCTGGCACCCATTTTCCACTCTCCCTCCTGCCAGGTCAGGTATGGTATCCTGACAATGGCCCACCAGCCTAGGGTCTGTACCCGGCGGCTGGACAGGAGACATGGGTGGGCTCTCCCACACTCTGTACTCCTGCCTGGGGCTCTGCACCCTCCCACCTAGAGGAGTACCCGCAGGTTCCAGAATTGTCAGGGTACCTATGGCAGGTGTCCTGCACAATCTGCCCACCAGTTCAGGCGTGCTATCCTGCATCTGGTATCCCAGCCTAGGGTCTGTACTCTTAGACTGGGCAGGGGGCAGGGCTGAGGCTGCCTTCTCCCCGTCATGCTTACTGTGGCCCTGCACCCTCCCATTTTGAGCCGTACACCCAGAAGACAAACTGGTAGGGGTACTGTTAGAAGTCACTCCTTCCTCCAGGTCAGGGAGGACACCCTTAATGTGATCTCCAACCCAGGGTCTGCACCCGTAGGCTGAACCTGTTTCTGGTGACCCAGGACTTCCAGGGGAGTACTGAAGAACCAGGGACTTATGGCCCTGGCGGCGCAGGGTACGCCTTAATCTCCTGAGTTCACCTGCTTTGTCGGACAGAGACACAGGACACTCCGTTAGGCGTAGAAGATCAGGTTTATTAGCTGCAGCTAAGTACAGTTGTCCCAAAAGTACACTCGGTATGTTCTTAGGAGACTGCCACTTTACTTCGTGGCGCACAATCTTTTATAACATACGTATTCACAAAGAACACTCCCAATGCATACAGGGTTAACCAATGAGAAGAATGTGAAAACAAGATATTATGTAACTCAAATAAGCCTCTCTTCCAACTTTGTTTGTCACCCTTCCCCACAAGTTAATCAGTGGTAGTCTTTATAATTCGACGTGTAGGTGGCAGGACACATTTGTATGCCCCGGAGGACAGTTGTGAAATGAGAGAATACGAGTAAAGAATAGCGAAGGCCAGAGGATAAGATAAAGTCAGGATTAGTGGAATCGGCCAGACCCTGACACCAGCTTTAAACAGAGGCAGGAGGTTGTCTGACACGTTGCAGGGAAAGAGGAAAACAACACTTCGTTCACCGTGCTGCCTGAGTGAGGGCAACACAAAATGGCGGCGGGACACAAAATGGTGGCTAAATGCGAACGGGATTGGAAACTGAATTACCTCAGTACACCAATCCCCCCAAGGTAAACACAGTCCTCAGGAGTTGTGCAAGAGTCTCCCTGGTGCAGGTCTCCAGCCTCCTGTCCACCTGACATAGCATGAAGACCCCCCCAGGCCAGAAGTGGCCTCACCAGGGTCAGTCGTGGGTGCTCTGACCTCAGAGCTGGCAACCCCTGACCCACTGCTCCTTTCACTGGAGACTGCACCCCCCTCACCCCTCTCTCTGGACTCATGCACCTTCGCAACTGGAGAGGTGCTGCCAGATACCAGAACCGGTGGGACGCGTGTTACATCCGCACCTCCCAGCTCACTGACACCTTAGGATCCCCTCAGGTGATGGCCTCCCATTACACACCAGTGTTACCTTATGGAACCACCAAGGCCTTGAGACTGGGTTTTGGGAACTTCGGGACACAGCCCACTGCCACTCCTTCTCTTCTGAGACAGAACATGGGACCCTACACCCCTGCCTCTACTCTGGGACCTATATGGGCTACCAAAACCCTCTCCTACCTCACTTGGTTGGGGAAAACCTGAGTCACCTCCTTCAGGATCATCCCCAGATGCTTCTTCAGACCGCCGGGATTCCACCAAAGGTATGCTTCCGGTGCGAGCACCATGGGGTTTTTGACATAGCTCAGGAAACCAAGGACTCAAAATATGCTCTCCAAGAATTGAATCACATAGCCCACACAGGTGTTAACCAAGCTACTCTTTGCCTCACTATCCAGTGCCTCAAACAAGTACCCTACTTCACTCTCCTGAGACTGGCAAGACAGTGTCTGACTGTCCCTGTCACTTAACACACACTCTTCTGGGCAGACACCACGCTCACATACTAGCGGTTCTACCATGGGGAACCCCTCTCCCTGCACCTCTCATCTAGAGTCAGTAGAGTGGCCCTCCCACCACTAGGAATATGATTCCCTGTTCCAGTTCCCTAATCCACCTCAGGGACACTGCACACCACTGGAGCTACCTCAGAAACCTGAACCCCCTGGTGTATGTCAAACCCCTCCTTCAAGTCAGCCGCCACATATCTGGGTGTGTGTACTTTTCCCTCAGCACTAAATAACACCTTTTTGTTACCACTATCTGAGCTGATCTCTACCTCCAACCCAGCCAAACTCGGTTCTTGAGCTACACATATTTCCTTTCCTTGGGTTAAGGCCCTCTTAAGCTCCCCATCAAGCTCTCTCAGCCTCTGCTCACAAGCTAGAAGCCATTCATTCTTTCTCTGTTTCTCCCTGGGGGTAAACCTGCTTGAAAAGCCAAAGTAACTTAATATTTCCTATACTACTTTTTTACATTAAAGTGAACAGTAGTCAAAAATAGAAATGGTTTATGGCCCTGCAGGACCGATAGCAGGCAGTGATAGCCACCCTACTCTGGAAGCCATCCTACTCTGAGTCAACCAGGAGATCATGGTAGAAGAGGCCATACTCTCACCCAAATGGTACACACTAGTGGAGGCCATTTTACTCTCAATAAAGATGAGAGAAGTGAAAGCCATCCTTCTCTTACTCTGCCAGAAGAGGGTAGTGAAAGCTGAGCTAGAGTGGAGACAGGGATTTAAAAGACATGGTTTACCATCAGCAGGGCTAAACCCTGCCTCCTTTTCACCTATTGAGATGAACGTTTGTTGTTGTGACTGTGAACAAGAAAGTTAAAACATTTCATGTATAATAATTACAATGACTATTCTAATGATCTTATTCAATAACAAGAGATGTTACAGGTTTAAAGGCTTTTGTTAATTGCATCTTTTAGAACATCAGCTTTATTGAAATCACAAGTTAAAACCAGATTATTCTCAATCATCAATAAATGACAGAAATATAAAATCAATAATGGTTAATCAATTCAGCAAAAATATTGCATAAAACATGCTGGATAAAGGAATGAAACCCTATTCCAAGAATCAGGCAGAAAATTGAGTTAGAACCCATATAGGACCTAAATCAAGAGAGCGAGAGAAAGCATAAAGTTTTGAAATTAAATCGGCATTAGAAGAACAAAAATCAAAGCAAGAACTTCCTATAAAGAGTAGTTAAAGAAACTCAGTAGAGTCTCAATGCAATAATGCCTGGGACTGGGTAAATGGGAAGTGGCAATATAAAGGTAAAACGTGGGGAAATGGCAAGTGGTAACTTTTTTATGAACACGCACTATTATAGACTTCACATTTCATAGATTTGTTACACGTTTCTCTTCTCTTCTCCCGTCAGCCAATCACTGTTCAATGCTCTCCTAGGAACAGGATCACTCCTCATCTTCTCACACGATTGGCTCTTATATGATAATGTTGCACTCTCAATAATATGAAAACAATCACACTTTCACAGCCCGCTTCCTTCAGACTGTCTCTCTCACATATGTATGATGTCATGTATTTCTCTATAACAGTTTCTAACCAGTAAACTATGTAAAAACCAAAACATCTATTTAATAAATGAAAACCATTTCTGCAGAATCATCATGAAGGAAAAAAATACGTAGGTTAGAAAGACAACTTCACATTTCAAACTTTCCAATTCAATGCTTAAACTATTCATTACCTCATCAGTCGACAAAGATAGTTATATATTTATATATTAATATTCTTTATATATGTGTAAACAATCTGTGTAAATACTTGAAACTATATAGGCAAATTATTTGTTCATTAATACAAAACTTCATGGTGTGGTCAAGAAGCAAACTCATTTTTTGCATTCAGTATTTTCTATTCAAGCTTATTTTTCCTAAGCAGCATTGCTGTCAGCCATTATTGAGGCCTAGTGCGAGTAAATAAAACATTTTACAATAAAACATTTTACAATCTACATTATTTTATTTAGCTTTGCACATTTATTCTGCAGATTAATTAAGAATCGCCGTTAATTTCTTGTTATTTATAAATCTGCTCCTTCAGCTGTTATAATCTCACCATCTGTTACAGCATGAGTATTCACAAACTTTCTCTGGGGGAACAAATGTACTGTGTGGTTTGTGGCCAAGGGCCGCACCGGTGGGGGCAGGTCAGTGGGTGGGGGAGGGGCTAGAGCAAAAAAAGAAAAAAACCTGTGACCATGAGGTTGAACACATGCCTTTGCAGCGGACGCATTAGTCCACTGAGCCACCAGGCCCAGCATACACACATCTATCTCTCTATCTCTCTCTCTATCTCTCTACCTCTCTTTCTATCTCTCTATTTCTATATCTCTCTCTATCTCTCTCTCTATCTTTCTCTCTATCTCTCTGTATCTCTCTCTCTATATCTCTCCCTCTCCATCTCTCTCTCTCTCTCTGTCTCTATCTATCTATCTCTCTCCATCTCTCTCTCGCTATCTCTCTCTCTATCTCTCTCTCTCTCTCACTCAATCATCAATCAATCATAGGCATTTGTATAGCGCACTGCTCACCCGGAGGGTCTCAAGGCGCTGGGGGTTGAAACGCTACTGCTCGAACAGCCAGGTCTTGAGTTGCTTCCTGAAGGCGAGATGGTCTTGCGTTGTCCGGAGGTGGATGGGGAGGGAGTTCCATGTCTAGGCTGCCAAGTAGGAGAAGGATCTTCCTCCGGCGGTGGCTCTGCGGATGCGGGGGACGGTGGCGAGAGCGAGGCTGGCGGAGCGGAGCTGGCGGGTGGGCTTGTGGAAGGTCAGGCGGCTGTTGAGGAACTTGGGGCCCAGGTCATGGAGGGCCTTGTGTGCGTGGGTGAGGAGTCGGAACGTGATTCTTTTGTTGACGGGGAGCCAGTGCAGGTCTCTTAGGTGTCCGGAGATGTGGCTGTGTCAGGGGATGTCCAGGATGAGTCGTGCTGAGGCGTTCTGGATCCGTTGGAGTTTCTTCTGGAGTTTGGCGGCGGTGCCGGCGTAGAGGGCGTTCCTGTAGTCCAGCCGACTGGTGACGAGGGCCTGGGTGACCGTCTTCCTGGTCTCGGTGGGGACCCACCGGAAGATCTTTCGAAGCATGCGCAGGGTGTTGAAGCATGAAGACGAGACGGCATTGACTTGTCTGGTCATCAAGAGGGAGGAGTCCAGGATGAAGCCTAGGTTGCGTGCGTGGTCCGTTGGCTTGGGGGTGGCTCCCAGGGCAGGGGGCCACCAGGAGTCGTCCCAGGCGGAGGGTGATGATCCCAGGATGAGGACCTCCGTCTTGTCTGAGTTCAGTTTCAGGCGGCTGTTCTTCATCCATTCGGCGACGTCTTTCATCCCTTCGTGTAGGCTGGCTCTGGCGGCGTCTGGGTCGCTGGTGAGGGAGAGGATCAGCTGGGTGTCGTCGGCGTAGGTGATGATCTTGAGGTTGTGTTGATGTGCGATGGTTGCGAGGGGGCTCATGTAGACGTTGAAGAGGGTAGGGCTGAGCGATGACCCTTGTGGAATGCTGCAGATGACTTCGGTGGCCGCTGACCGGAACGGGGGGAGGCGGACTCTCTGGGTTCTTCCGGCGAGGAATGAGGTGATCCACTCCAGGGCCTTCTCCTGGATGCCAGTGTTGTTCAGGCGCTGTACCAGGGTGCGGTGGCAGACAGTGTCGAACGCTGCGGAGAGGTCCAGGAGGATGAGGGCCGCAGTTTCCCTGTTGTCCATTAGGGATCTGATGTCGTCTGTGGCTGCGATGAGGGCGGTCTCCGTGCTGTGGTTGGCTCGGAAGCCGGATTGCGAGTGGTCGAGGGATCCGTTGGTCTCGAGGAAGGTGGCTAGTTGTCTGTTGACGGTCTTCTCGATGACTTTGGCAGGAAACGGGAGGAGCGAGATGGGGCGGTAGTTCTTGAGGTCGGAGGGGTCTGCAGTTGGTTTCTTCAGCAGGGCACTGATCTTGGAGTGTTTCCAGCACTCCGGGAAGGTGGCGGTGTTGAAGGAGGCATTGATGATGTCGCGGAGGGGGGGTGCGATGATGTGGTCGGCCGTGTTGAAGATGTGGTGTGGGCAGGGGTCCGTAGGGGATCCGGAGTGGATGGTGTTCATTGTGCGTGTTGTGTCTTCGGTGCTGACTGGGGTCCAGGTGCGAAGGGTGGCGGTGGGGGGCATCGGTTCGGTGGTGGGGTTCGTGGTTGGTGGGCCGAAGCTGTTGTGAATGTTGGCGATCTTGTCGTGGAAGAAGGCTGCGAGGGAGTCGCAGAGGTCTTGCGAGGGAGTGATGTCATTGTTTCCGGCGTCGGGGTTGGAGAGCTCTTTGACGATGCTGAAGAGTTCCTTGCTGTTGTGGGTGTTGTTGTCCAGTCGTTCCTTGAAGGCTGTCTTCTTTGTGGCGCGGATCAGTTGGTGGTGTTTGCAGGTGGCGTGTTTGAGGGCCGTCATATTGTCTGTGGTCTGGTTGGTGCGCCAGGTGTTCTCCAGGGAGCGGCAGTTCTTCTTGGAGGTGATGAGCTCGTCGGTGAACCAGGAGGCTTTCTTGCTGCCGCGTCTGCTGGGGGGGGTTCTTCTTCAGTGGTGCGAGGGCGTCTGCGCAGTTGGTGATCCACTGTGTGAGGTTGTTGGTGGCTTCGTTGGGGTCCGTTGAGCTGGTGGGGGGGTTCTGGATGAGGAAGGTGGTGAGCTGGTCGCCGGTGATCTTGTTCCAGCTCCTGCGGGGGGCTTGTTGAGGGTGGTGGTGGGTCATCGTTTTACTGAAGCTAAAGTGGACGCAGCTGTGGTCAGTCCACTGGAGATTGGTGGAGTGGCTGAAGGTGACGTATTTGCTGGATGAGAAGACTGGGTCAAGCGTGTGGCCGGCGTAGTGGGTGGGGGTGGTTACCAGTTGCTTGAGTCCGAGGTTGGCCAGGTTGTCCAGCAGAGCAGTGGTGTTGCGGTCCTTGTTGTCCTCCAGGTGGAAGTTGAGGTCCCCCAGGAGGATGTAGTCGGTGGAATTGATGGCGTGCGGGCTGACGAAGTCTGTGATGTCTTCGCTGAACTGTGTGCGTGGTCCCGGTGGTCTGTAGACGAGGGTGCCTCTGAGCGTGGTCTTGGGGTCGGTGTGTATCTGGAAGTGGAGGTGTTCGGCGGAGGTGAAGGTGTCATCGGAGTTGGTCGTGATGCGGATGGTGTTCTTGTGGATGATGGCGATGCCTCCTCCTGTCTGGTTGACGCGGTCCTTCCTGGTGATTTTGTAGCCTTCCGGGACGGCGATGGCGACGTCGGGCGCTGAGGAGGCGTTCATCCAGGTTTCCGTCAGGAAGGCGATGTCTGGTGCTGTCGAGTCGAGGAGGTTCCAGAGTTCGACGGCATGCCTGTGCACGGAGCGGGTGTTGAGCAGGATGCACATCAGGTGTTTGTTGCTGGGGCTCGGTTTAGCAGGTGCGGTGTTGGGTCGGAGGCTGGTGAAGCGGCAGGTCAGGCAGGTGAAGGGTCCGTGGGTGCGTCTCGGGGTGGCTCGGTAGCAGGCGGTGTTTCAGCCGGCGTTGAGTGCGTGGAGGGTTTTGGCGTCGTAGATGTGCAGGGTGTGCTGGCGAGGGCGAGGACCAGGGGGTCTGGCGCTGGGCGCGGTCCAGGCGCGGACGGGCGCAGACGGGCTTACCTTTGGCGCACCTTCGGCGCTCAATCGGCGCTCCCGCTGCACGCGTCCGCTGCGCGGTCGCTCTGGGGCGTCATAAGTAAGGAGCCGGGAGGGAGGAGCAGCTGGGTGGCGGGAGCGGGGCGGCAAATGGAATCACAGGGGGGCGGGGCCGCAGGGAGGCAGCGGCGGGAAATTCCAAGAAGCAGCGGGCAGCGAGCGAAGGAATCTGCAGGCAGGAGGCGGCAAAGGCAGGCAGGAGCGGCAGCAGTGAGTGGGGCGACCAAGCCCTGTGGAGGGCTGAGCGGTCACTCTATCACTATCTATCACTCTCTCTATCACTGACTATCTCTCTATCTGTCTCTATCTCTATCTGTCTCTGTCTCTCTCTAGTTCTCTCTCTCTGTCTCGATCTGTCTGTTTCAATCTGTGTCTCTATTTGTCTCTATCTCTGTCTCTATTTGTCTCTATCTCTGTCTCTATGTGTCTCTATCCCTGTCAATATCTGTCTCTATCTGTATTTGTCTCTATATGTCTCTGTCTCTACATGTCTCTGTCTGTCTCTGTCTGTCTCTGTCTCTCTCTGTCTCTATCTCTGTCTCTGTCTGTCTGTCTCTCTCTGTCTCTATCCGTCTATGTCTCTGTCTGCCTCTGTCTCTGTATATCTGTCTCTGTCTGTCTCTGTCTCTATCAGCCTCTATCTGTCTCTATCTCTCTCTATCTGCCTCTATCTGTGTCTGTCTCTGTCTCTATTTGTCTCTGTCTGTCTCTGTCTGTCTGTCTCTCTCTGTCTCCGTCTGTCTCTATCTCTATATGGCTCTTTCTCTATCTGTTTCTGTCTCTATCTATCTCTGTCTCTATCTGTATCCCTGTCTCTATCTGTCTCTGTCCAAACAGGAAGCTTCCCAAAAGGCCCTTTAAAAGTCAGCTTTGAAAGCGCTTTCAGCTGGCTTTTAAAGGGCCTTTTGGGAAACTTTCCGAGGGTGCCGTGATGTCACAGAGGCCGGCAGTAAACACAGAAAATGGCCGCAGGAGCATACCAAGTGAATACCTATTTAATACGTATGCTCTTGCGGTCATCTTCTGTGTTTACTCACTGGAAATATAGAAACGGCAAGGCAAGGTCCGTGGGCCGCCAATGAAGGCCTGCTGGGCCGTACTATGAGTACCACTGTGTTACAGAGCAGTTGGAGGTACTCTACTTTTTCCAACACGTGTAGACTTAGGGAAGCCATCTTACTCATACAGAGCAGTGGTGAGTAGACAATGCCGTCTCACTTACTCAGGGCCAGCTTTAGTGCTGGTGGCGCCCTGTGCGACAATGTTTGTTGGCGCCCCCCCAATGACCACCTCGACCACGGATTCTCTCACTAGCACACTTTAACAGTGATCAAGCCTCCATAACCACACTCTCTCAGATGCATTGAATTAGTTATATAGCGCCACTCATACCAGTGTACCAGTGTAGGGTGTCTGAGCACTTTGCATCACACACACATTACACAGATACAATCAAGCATGCCTTTGTAAATCAGCGTATAGGAAATGTTACATAAGCCAAAGGACTAAAAGTGTAGGAGTCACATGTCATCCATACTGGCAGTCAGTATAGTTTAAGAGTGCTTGGTGTGGAGAAGCACAAACGCAGAGTTGAAAAAGAAACAGCATAGTTGGGAGTTTTCTTTAATAATAAGAATCGATTTCTAGCCAAATTAACCCTTATTGAAACATTAATCAATGTTCTAATAATGTATACTTTGCAGTGTGTATGCAGTTCTAGGATGAAAGTTAATAGCTCACTATTCTATATTAGGGCTTTAAGTAATAAATTGCAAGTAACTAAAAAGATGTCTCTTGAAAGCAGTAACCGGCTGATCTGTTTACATCATACACACTCTGTAATCTACTTGGCACATGTTCTTTGCAGCAGGCATATTAATCCTCTGCACTAACTTCACCTAAGTCAAAACCTCAACTATACAAAATGCTGATCTCTCTCCAGGAAGATAATTAATCACATGAGTTATCTTGACATTTATGTGAGGCCTGGTAATTGCCAGGGGAAAGAAACGCTGCAGCAGGTGCTTCGAAAGCATAATAAACTTTCAAACACGGCGCCCCCAGGAAGCCAACACCCGGTGCGGTGGCACCGGTCGCACCGCCCTAAAGCCGGCCCTGCACTTACTCAACCATTAGAAAGTAGTGAAAGATGTTTTGCTACCATTAGAGAGTAGGGGAAGTCACCAACAAGAAAACTTTGATTAGCATTCTTTTAGTCCCTGAGGCCCTCTTTAAATGGAGAACTTTTTTAGCTCACACCAGAAGCTCCTAAGAGGTCCAGGATTAAATTTAGGCAAGATCACCCTTCTGTGGTTCTGTGGTTCTGCGAGGCACCAGCAAAGCTTCAATGGGCATGTCCAAGGCAAACAAGATCCTGGGGTGTGTTGCAATCAGTCAACGCAGAACAGTGCACAAAGCTATTATAAGCAGTGGCATAACATAAGCCCCTCGGGTGCAGTAGGAGGCCTGAGCTATAGGGGGCCCCCTCAGCAAAAGTGGCATGTGGTAGGCCACGGAGGGTGCCCTGTACTTTGCAGGGGGGGGATGCTTCAGTTTTGGTATGCCACTGATTATAAAAACATGGGGTTATATTTACAAGGAAGCAATGCAGCGCAGTGCCGTAAGCCATTTGGCTGCGCCGTGCTGCGTGGCTTCTGAAGCAAAGGGATGCGTCATATTTACACCAATATGACGTATCCCTGAGCTCTTTCCTGGGCTGTCCTACAATTGGATGCCATGCACTAACGCAGGCACCCTAGCACCCAGGGTGCCTGCGTTGCAAGGATGATTGTTTTTGTGCAGGAACGTACACCTTCCTGCACAAAAACAATCACAAGAGGTGTTTCCGTTTTTCTATGTGTACTGCAGAATGCAGCATGCATACAAAGAAGAAAAACAAGGAAAAATACAAGTATTTCTCCTTGTTGCGCCTCCTTACACCTCCCCTGGGGAGGCGTAGGATTCTGATGCATTCCCGGGCTTACGAAACGTTGTAAATCTGGGAATGCTGCAGAATTCATGGGTGTTGGTTGGGAACACCCACAGCAACACCCATGGAATGCCCCTTTCACGAAAAGGGGCCGTAATGACAAGAACACCAAAAGCCACGCAGGGTGGCTTTACGTGTCCTTGTAAATATGGAGCACCATACTGCGCCACCGGTGCATCACAAAAAGTGAAACCCCAGCGGCGCAAGGGGCTTGTAAATATGCCCCATGGTTTCAACAACATTTCCGCGAATAGACTTAACAAATCATTGATACAGCACAAGACGCTCCCAGCATGCAGCGCGTATTCAAAACCTGCCGAGCAATGATGCACGCTCGTCGACTAATGGCAAAAAATTCTTTATTCTCATTTGCTTGCCAGCAAAAGTCAGCGCCAAATGTAGGCAGCCAGAGAGCAGATGACAAGTTACAGCATTTAAGGCTACATTAAAGCAACTGTTAGCGTTATGTATGAACCCTGCATCGCGCAGGCCTAATTAAAGCAGGAGCCTCTGTGGAGAGTGCTAATGTTGCAGACACCATTTAAGAAGTGACAGAGTAAACATTACCTCTTTATACACTGACCCACGGAGACCTGCTGTAGAAACAATAGCACGCGATTCTTATGAAGCCTATATTGGTGTCTTTTAAGGACTGTGAGAGGTGAACAAGAAGCAAGAGTACAGAGATACAAAAGCAGGGGTGCGCGAGATTTTAATTTTAACGCAAAGGTGTCACATTTTGTACCTTCACAAAGTTAAGATTTTTCCAACTTCATAAAAATTTGCCGGAAGGTGAAAACTCACACAAAAATATTTTTTTAAGTTCAAAAAGAGTGTTTATTAAGAAGCGTACAGTTGTCCATAAAGAATACATGACAATTGCCTCATATCAACATATCCATAAAAGCATATTCTGAGATACACAAACTAAGCAGTGAATAATACTAAATGAGATATTAATAATACACATAAAAATCTGAGCATCATTTACATATTAAAAAGGAGAGAGAAGAATTGGAACCATTTGGGGATCAGGGGGGTTTGAGAACCTCTTGTTGTGACGGTTGCATCTGGGAAAACTGTTTAGCATGCCTGTCAATAAACTGTGTGACAGGGGACCATAACGCCAGACGCTTTGTTGCCAAATGTGCGGGATAAACAAAAGCAGTATCCAATCTGTGGTTATGGCATACAGCATACCACCATGCTCTATAGGAAATTTGTGTAGAATCTTTCAAATTAACAGTAATCTGTTGAAAAGCGACTGCAATTAGAAAATCAATAATCTTAACATTGGACAATGTGTTTTCCCAGGCAGGAGAGAGACTGCCAAGAAAGACATTGGTGAAGGAAAAAGAACATGCAGTACCAAAAATTAGATTAATTTGAGTCCAAACTTGCTTCCAGAAATCACTTACATGTGTACACGAAAATAACATGTGGAGCAAGTCAGCGTTTGGGGAAGAGCACGTCCAGCATGTATCCGGTACATCTGAAAAGCGTTTATGTAAGGCCTGTGGTGTTAGTAAGAGCCTATTATATATAAAAAACAATGTTTGCGGGATACTGGCAGCCCTAGAGGATTTACGAATCTTAATCCATAAGCTCTTCCAGATAGGAGTTTGCCAAGAGGTATGAAAATCACGTTCCCATGCTTCCTCTATTTTTGATTTCTGCCCGGTTACGTGAATGTTCTGCAAAAAATCATATATGATTGAAGCTTTAGGAGTACTCTTTAACATGTTGTGAAATTGCAGCAGGGTATCTGGATTATTGGAAGAGCTGGATGCGTCGGGTAAAGGGGTGAAAGCATTCATCGCAGCTTCCTTTAGAAGGTTATATTTGGTGATGAATGAAGGAGGGAGGTTAAATGATTGGCTAAGCGAGGGAAAAGACAAAAAGTCGGAGTGGGAAAATAATTGGTGAACCCAGAGTAATCCCCTCTGTCTCCAAGCCTTTCAATAGAAGGGTCTGTTGCGAATGAGAAGATTGCTATTATTTTCTTCTTTGATAGCTTTATTTCGGTCAGTGACCATAAAAGCATGGATAAAATATATACAGACATAAAATACATAAATAATTCTAATTTTTAAGATAAAAAATTATTAAACAGCAGTTATCAAAGTAGAGACACTAAGAAATATACAGTACACATGTACATTACGGGTAAAGAGATAAGAACATTTTTAAGAGGGACCCAACACCTTTAGAATTCGGTTACGCGTATGCCAAACATTGGTAAGAAATTTTGCTAATGCAAAAACAGTTGGGCCAGAGACATCAGATTTTAAAATCCTATACATTGGTGCGTATTCCCTGCACACCATGTTCCTTATCAACGGGAGGAGCCAGTATTTTCGTGCTGCTTTGTACGCTGGGCAGAAGAAAGCCACATGCAGATCAGTTTCCTCCGTAGTATCACAAACCGGACACTGCTTTGATGTGGGAGCCGGTAGCCAGGTACTTGAAAAAGACCGGAAAGGTAGTGTGCCGTATCTCCATTGGAGAAACAGCTTCCGGGCCAGTGCGGGGGAGATAGGATCCAAAACCCTCTCAAACCTATAGAAATCCTTGCTTTGCAAGAACACAGAGGCTAAGGACCCTTCTGCCTGGGTGGCTTGGGCCCTGGCCAGTTTATATTCGTGATATACGTTGGCCAGGGACTTTTTGGAAATGTTTAATGCGGCTTTCGCTGGCTCAGTCCACAAATCAGGGAGCCCTATTTCTATACAAGTGGCTTGGATGTTTTTGACCCAAGGGATATTGAGCACCATTGGGTGGTTCAGAAGTTCACCCAATTCCGCCCTATATTCTACAAGATCGTTGCTACTCCACAGCCTACGCCAGAATGCTAGTGGTCTCAGACTTATTTCGTCAGCTAACGGTCGTAGGCCCAAATCAAGCCTCAGTGGGAGGAGCGGAGTGCTGGGCGGGAGTGCGGCTATCTATCTTATAAACGTATTTTCCGTTATTGACAGACTCTGGCAAGGCGTGTGGCCCCATAGTTCCGCCCCGTACATTATCGCTCCCCTAGCCTGTGCCTTATATATCTGGATCAGTGCCCCCAGTGGGCGGTATGATGAACCAGTCATCATCCGGGCAATACCCCCAGTGGTTTGCGTAAGTTTGAGGTTAGCCCTACTCTGATGAGATCCCCAAGTCATAGTTTCGTTGAGAGTCACACCGAGGTATTCAAAGGTGGCCACTCTCTCGAGCCGTACAGCTCCCAATTGCGGATTTGGCCGTAGTTTTTGCGTCGGATTCAAAACCATGAATTTGGTTTTTGCCGCATTGATTTCCAGCCCCCTATCAGTACAAAAAGCCACGAAGGAGTCAAGAATCCTCTGTATACCCATGGGGGTTTTGGATAGCAGCAGGGTGTCATCCGCAAACATAATTGCGGGGACCCTGCTGCCATTCAATTTCGGGGCGTCAGTATATTCGGTGGCATTCAGGTGGCCGATTACCCCGTTGACGAAGAGGCAGAACAGGGTCGGTGCCAACACACAACCCTGTCTTACCCCCCTGCCAACGGGGAATCTATCGGTCAGTTCCCCCGACCTCCCGCACCTCACTCGGGCATAGTTGTTATGATGCAGCCTCTGTAAGATCAGTAGGATGTCCGGGGGAACGCCCATCTCTGCCAGGATGGTCCAAAGTTTCCCCCTGGGCACCAGATCGAATGCGGCCCTTAAGTCCACAAAAATTGTTTACAAACTACCGCACTCGAATTTCGCTGCCCTCCAGTAGATCAGATTCAATCTAAAAACCTGGTCCACTGTGGATACCCCCTTCCTGAAACCCGCCTGGTAGGGGCTAAGGGCCCCCACCTCCTCCATCCAGTCCTGGAGCCTATTCAGCAACACCCTACCAAACAGTTTCTGCGCCACGTCTATTAGGCTGATTGGTCGGTAGTTGGCTGGGAGGAGAGGCGAGCCCTTTTTGAAGATGGGGACCACCTCTGCCCCCAGCCAAGTACTAGGGATTTCCATACCACCAAGAACTCCATTGAAAAGGGCGGTAAGGTAAGGGGCCCAAACAGTGGGCTCCTGTTTAAACATATCCCCAGGTAGTCCATCCAGTCCCGGCGCCTTTCCAGAGGCCAGTCCTGAGATGGCAGCGGTCACCTCACCCAGCGTTATCGGCTCCCCTTCATAGTCCGGCCAGCCCACCTCATCGGCAGCAGGAGGTTCTCCCGGCTCTGAGCTGTATAGGGTCTGGAAGTGAGCCTGCCACACCCCTGGCGCAATGTTAGGCTCTATTGCCGATTGTAAATTCCCCGACCCCCCGTTCACCATCCTCCAGAACAGACGTTGGTTTTGGGTCGCTAGTGCCTTAGTGAGTTCTTCCCACTGTTTTTCCTCCCATTCTACCTTAGCGTGGGCAGTGAGTTTCTTGTAAGCTCGCCTACTTTGTTTAAGGCTATCCCCCCGTAAACCCTCCTTAATTAATCTAAGGAGCTCTGTTTTCGCCCTTCTGCAAGCAAGGTTGTACCATAATGTTTTGCCTCGTCGCCCCCCTTTTGTTTTACATGAACTGTAGGTGAAATGAGGTACCGCAGTTTTTATGAGGTCCTCATGGGCTTTAAACAATTTGCCCAGGGAGTCTTTATTGTTTGCCTTGTCGTCCAAGCAGCCCACAGTTTCCAAAATGGGGATTAACCCATCATAGAGCATGGGGAGTTTATTCTTGCTTGTTGCCAGGTGCTCCCACCTGATCCTTCTCCTGTTGTTATCAAGGAGAAGCGCAGGGATATTCCCTTCCGCTTTATTCGCGAGAGCTTGGGGGCCAGGATGGACAAGGTCGAGCTCTAGTGCGTTATGGTCACTGTCGGTCCTTTCCATCACCCTGAAGTCCTGAATTGTCGGCCACTTCACTATTTGAGCCAAGACATAATCCAGACGAGACTCTCTTCTCAGTCTGTTATAGGTGGTTTTACTGGGTATGTCGGATTTTATTCGCCCGTTGCACGCTCTAATTCCGAACTTCAAGGTGAGGGCTGTAATTTGTACTGCTAATGGGGTCCAAGCCTTTGGAGGTGGAGCTTGCACCATAGGCACTGCCCATCTGGCCTCCTCTTCAGGTGGTAACCCATCCAGAAGACCGGGGAGTGGCTCAAAATGAGAATTGAAATCCCCTCCCACTACGTAGTATGAATCACTCGGTAGGTCAGATAGAAAATTAGAGAGTTCATCTATGGTTGGTGATTCCTTTGCAGTTCCCATTGGCCTAGAATAAATATTAATAAACACCAGTTTAACTTGGTTGGGCCACAGTAGTGAAATCGCAAGAATGTCTTCAGAATTGGTCGACAGCCGCGATGCCACACAGCCCAAATGGGATGCAACCCAGGTCGTAAGTCCTCCCGACGGACGGCCTTTGCCTTCCCATCTCCCTGGGGTAAAGAATGACATGTAGCCTGGGTGACCATAGTCCTCTCTGGCCCAGGTTTCCTGGAACATACATATGTCTCCAGTCTCAATGTAGTTTGCCCAGTCCGAGTCGCCCAGTTTGTTAGCAAGTCCAGCAACATTCCAACAAATTAGCCTCAAATGATCAGAGGTATTAAATGCCGAACCAGGGGGGTTAGAGGAGATGGATCCAGACTCTACTGCAATCGGAAATTCTAACGAATTACCAGCAGTAGGGACCGGAAGAACGGAAAGTCCTCTGGAGCCATTCTCTAACAGTATTGGCTCAATCAGAATGCCAGAGGCATCAGGAACGTTGTGGGCAGATAGATCATCCAGGACCGCTGAATTATTCGGTGGCCCGGGAATTTTACCAGCAGTCGAAGTGGGTAGCTTGGAAAAACTACATGAGGCACGATCCAGGGTCAATGGTATGTGGGCGGAGAGTCAATCAACCCCATCCAAACCATTCAGACAGTTATAGCGATTAGAATAAAAATAGGGGGTATCCTGGAATTGGAGATTTGGGCGTTGTACATAATCCTTCTGTCTGCGTCTATGTTCCACCCTTGTCCACTCATCCTGCGGTGGGGCATGGTGCATACGGATAGGGGGGAAAAAGAAGGATACTGAAAGGGTCTGAATAGTAGAATCCAGTGATCTATTTGTTCCATTGCAGATGTGCAGAACAGTGCCCGGATCCTTGAAACTTACCAGGATACAGTCCCCTATTATTGTTGTTCTAGTCTTGCCTAACCAGGGAATCCTTCTAACCATAATAATCTCATTATTAAAATGAGACGGTAGAGGTCGGTTCAAGTTTAACCATTTGATGACCTTTTTCTTTAGGGATTGGTAGTCTTCATTTTCCCCAAATCTTAGACGGGGAGCACCTGCTAAGACCACCGTTAGACTATTGGCCTCTGGCGGCAAATCTGGTCTTCGTGAACTTGGGCCCTGCCGGCCCGGAGAAAGTGGAGGAGTGCCGCCGGCTTCTTGATGGCCACTATTAATCCCTATCTGGGAACTATGAAGGGCAGTGTCTACTGGTTGTAAAGGCCTATTGGTTAAGGTACAACACGGTGCCTGGACTGAGATAGCCATTAATGGCTGCAGAGGAGAGGCAGTGGTCACACTCTGAGGGGGGCCTTTGTTGTCGCCCTGTGGGATTCCCATTTTAGGAGGGTTTCCTGTGGGGGGATAAGGTCCCTTATTATTAGATTGCTAGTAAGAGATGTTTCTAATAGGGTGAGCCTAGTCTCCACTTTTTTCAAGCTATCACTAATGGGCTTCAAAAGGGAACATAGTAGGAGTTCTATGCTCCCTATAGATACGAGAGGGGGATTTCTGTTAAATGTGTTGGCCAGTGGGCCGTTGATATCAGCAACTGAATTGGAGCTGAGGGCCTCAGAGTGAAGAGCAATAGACACAGTCTCATTGTCCCTCCCAGATTGTGGTACATTTGTGTGTTTTTTACCAAAATCTAGATGGGACAGTTTGGCTTTCCCCCTCCCCCCCATTAACTTTCTACTACGTTTGCTCGGTGGAGGCCTATGCAACTCTACCACGACACTTTGTTTTGGCTTACTTTTCTTAGTTGCATGCAAGGGGGGAGTTTGGGTAGCCAAGTTAACGGGGGTAATAGACGTCGTGGGAGGGGTTATATCCACAGACTTCCCAGGGGCCGACCCAGGGGAACGGGGGATATCCCGCAATAAGAGGGGGAAGTCCTCAAAAGTCAAAGGATTTAAGCTGTTGGGGGACATGCCTTCCTCTTGGGTAAGAGGATACGGGATAATCTCTGTCAAGGGTCTGCTCTTCATGGTTTCAATGGAGCGCCGCCGCTCCGCCCTACGGCTCTCCAGGGAATTTTCCTTGCCTGCGTCTCCTTTGGCAGATTTGAAATACTTGTCCAATGTCCCTGTGTTGCTGCCCCCCTCCCTTACAGGAGTTTTACATGGTCCTGGTGAGGGCATCACCCTGAGTAGTTTTCAAATTAGGAGATAAGGGATGTGGCCCAGCCCGGCCTCCTTTGGCCCCGGACGGCCACAGACGGTCCCGCCCCTGTCCCGGGCTTAGCCCGGCGCTGCCCGCGCGCGGACCCGCGAGGCGGAAGCCCAGGTGCACTTTATAGCGCCTCCAGGCGCGAGAGTACAGGGGGCGGCTTCCTCTTCCGCCGCAGGGGATGCTGGGGGATGTAGTCTCCTCGTCCTCACAGCGGCCGCGATAGAATGGCGGCAGCGGGAGGGAGACAGTCACCAGACGCGAGAAGTTATGCCCAAGTCACAAGGTGAGGTAGCAGGTTTCCAGCATACGAAGGGATTAAGGCGCCCGCTCTGCCAGAAGCCCAGGTGCACTTTATAGCGCCTCCAGGCGCGAGAGTACAGGGGGCGGCTTCCTCTTCCGCCGCAGGGGATGCTGGGGGATGTAGTCTCCTCGTCCTCACAGCGGCCGCGATAGAATGGCGGCAGCGGGAGGGAGACAGTCACCAGACGCGAGAAGTTATGCCCAAGTCACAAGGTGAGGTAGCAGGTTTCCAGCATACGAAGGGATTAAGGCGCCCGCTCTGCCAGAAGCCCAGGTGCACTTTATAGCGCCTCCAGGCGCGAGAGTACAGGGGGCGGCTTCCTCTTCCGCCGCAGGGGATGCTGGGGGATGTAGTCTCCTCGTCCTCACAGCGGCCGCGATAGAATGGCGGCAGCGGGAGGGAGACAGTCACCAGACGCGAGAAGTTATGCCCAAGTCACAAGGTGAGGTAGCAGGTTTCCAGCATACGAAGGGATTAAGGCGCCCGCTCTGCCAGAAGCCCAGGTGCACTTTATAGCGCCTCCAGGCGCGAGAGTACAGGGGGCGGCTTCCTCTTCCGCCGCAGGGGATGCTGGGGGATGTAGTCTCCTCGTCCTCACAGCGGCCACGATAGAATGGCGGCAGCGGGAGGGAGACAGTCACCAGACGCGAGAAGTTATGCCCAAGTCACAAGGTGAGGTAGCAGGTTTCCAGCATACGAAGGGATTAAGGCGCCCGCTCTGCCAGAAGCCCAGGTGCACTTTATAGCGCCTCCAGGCGCGAGAGTACAGGGGGCGGCTTCCTCTTCCGCCGCAGGGGATGCTGGGGGATGTAGTCTCCTCGTCCTCACAGCGGCCGCGATAGAATGGCGGCAGCGGGAGGGAGACAGTCACCAGACGCGAGAAGTTATGCCCAAGTCACAAGGTGAGGTAGCAGGTTTCCAGCATACGAAGGGATTAAGGCGCCCGCTCTGCCAGAAGCCCAGGTGCACTTTATAGCGCCTCCAGGCGCGAGAGTACAGGGGGCGGCTTCCTCTTCCGCCGCAGGGGATGCTGGGGGATGTAGTCTCCTCGTCCTCACAGCGGCCGCGATAGAATGGCGGCAGCGGGAGGGAGACAGTCACCAGACGCGAGAAGTTATGCCCAAGTCACAAGGTGAGGTAGCAGGTTTCCAGCATACGAAGGGATTAAGGCGCTATTATGCCAAATGGGTGTTTGGAGGAAGGAATCCTTAGTAAGTTGAGTAGGGGGATGCAATAGCCGAAGGAGCTTGGAAGTCAGTTTGATTATAGGAGTCGTAATAGATTGCGGCGGACGCGAAAAGGCGAGGTATTCCTGAAAAGAAAAGGGAGATATAGAAAGACGTTCGATTGAGGTCCATAAAGGACAGTCACCCGTAGACTCGAGCAACCAAAAAGATGCCTGGCGTAAGAGAAATGCTTGGTGGTACGTCCGGAAATCCGGAAAATTAACTCCACCTTTATCTTTAGAGCAAATTATCCGTTGCAATGACATTCTGGGCGTTTTTTTATTCCATAAAAAGGAAACTAGTATAGAGTTAATTTTATTAAGTGATTTAATAGGAATCGGAACTGGCATATTAGATATAGTATATAAGACTATCGGTGACAGCATCATTTTTATTGTATCCAAACGACGCCACCAAGATAAGTAAAGAGGATGCCATCTAGTGGTTAGGTCCGAAAGCTTCTGATTGCACTTCCTCATACACAGTGCCACTGTATCTGAAATATTAGGTGTGATATGCAATCCTAAGTACTTAATATACTTGGGGCTCCATGTGAAGTTAGAGTCACTAAAATCTGGTTTGAAAGTAAATTTGGTTAGGGGTAAAATCTCGCACTTGTCGTTATTCAGCTTATATCCAGAGATGAGGGAGTATGCGTGGACGTCAGCTAGAAAAGCAGGAATCGATTCGCTTGGTTGAGAAACAAAAAGCAAAATATCATCAGCATAAGCTGCCATTTTAATATGAAAATTAGACGTTTGAAAGCCGTGTAAGCAGGGATTGTGGCGTAATTTAGAGAGGAAAGGTTCTAAAGCTATATTGAACAGAAAGGGGGATAGGGGACACCCTTGGCGAACTCCCCTACCTAGGTCAAAGAAAGAAGAAACTAAACCATTAGCACATACTGCAGCCCGAGGATTAGAATAAAGAAGGGAAACCAAAGAAATAAATTTAGGACCAAAGCCGAACCAGTTAAGAGTGTAGAACAAATAAGTCCACTCAACCCTATCAAACGCCTTCTCCGCGTCCAATGCTATTGCTGCTAGGGGATGCGTTAGCCGAGCCGATTTAGACAGGATGTTAAAAAGAAGGCGGGTGTTATCAGTGATAAAACGCCCTTTTACGAAGCCAGACTGCTCTTTCCCCAGTAATTTTGGCAAATAAGAATCTAATCTAATAGCCAAAGCTTTGGAAAAAATTTTGTAATCAATATTAACTAGGGAAATGGGTCTATAATTCTTACAGAATTTGGAGTCCTTACCCTCCTTGGGAATGAGACAAATATGCGCCTCAGAGAAGGAACCGGAGGATTTCTTGGAGGAGCAAAAAGACTCTGTCAAGAGGTGCAGTTTAGGTAATAGGGTCTTAGAGAAATGGAGGTAAAATTCAACGGTAAAACCATCCGGGCCAGGCGCTTTATCTTTTTTGAGGTGTTGAAGCACATCCGCCAGCTCTTGTTGCGTAACGTCTGATTCCAAAGGGGATAAATCCAGAGAGGGAGGATTCAGTTTTGGTATGGTAGAGAAGAAACATGAGAGGGAATCATCAGTGGGTTGCGTTTCAGAAGAATATAGAGATTGGTAAAAACAGGAGAATTCATTTAAGATTTCTTCATCCTTAAATTTTAGATTGGAATTACTATCATAGACTGAATCGATGTTCAATTTGTTTTGCTTGACTTTTAGGTAATTAGCCAGTATTTTCCCGGCCTTATTCTTGCCACCATAAAACTTTGTACTAGATTTCAGCAGGTACAAGGAAGCATCATCTGTCCACTTCTTATTGAACTGCAATTCAGCATTAATAAGAACAGCGAGACATTCCTTCGAGTGTGATGTGTAGTAAGAATGTTCCAACTTTTTAATGTCTTGAAGAAGATTCTTGGTATGCACACGGGCAGACCTTCGTTTCTTAGCAACATAACGGATAATAAAGTCCCTTGCCGATGCCTTATATGCATCCCATATTGTTGAGAACGATAGGCAATCAGTTTGATTAAGTTGAAAATATTCATTAGAAAAATCATTGAAAGAAGCAGTAAAGTCTGGGTTTAAAAGAAGCGCATTATTAAAGCGCCATCTTCTAGAAGTTAAGGATTTGGGTAAGATATCAATACCAATCACAACAGGAGCATGGTCTGAAAGTAAAATAGGGCCTATCTCTGCATGTGTGAGAGTTTGCGATATGTTATGAGACACAAAAATATAATCAATCCTAGATTGGGTGTGATGGGTAGGTGAATAAAACGTGTATTCTCTGAGTGTAGGGTTACACAAACGCCACGCATCTAAAAGTTTGTGTTGGTTAATGGCATGAACAAAGGACTTGTGCTGTTTGGTAGGGAGAAAAGGGAATCTGGAATTCCTGTCAATAAATGGGTCAAAAACCTGGTTGCAGTCACCAGCCATTATAAAATTGTCCTCCATAGCGTGTGCGATCTGTCGAGCTAGTGTAGACCAAAAGGAGGACTCGCCCGAAGTAGGGGCGTAAACATTAAGAAGAGATACCGGTACTCCTTTTAACAACAATTTGACAAGCAACCATCTGCCCTCCCCATCAGATTCTTGTGATACAAATGAGATTAAAAGTGACTTGCGACATAATATTGTTACCCCGTTGCGTTTCCCATCACCCGGGGATGAGAAGACGTCTCCCACCCACCCTCTCTTTAGTTTTGATGACTCGATGTCCGTTAAATGAGTCTCTTGCAAAAACACCAAGTCAGCATTCAATTTGGCTAAATGGGTGAGAACTCTTTGCCTTTTGATGGGCGAATTCATACCCCTTACGTTCCATGAAATAAATCTCAATGACATAAGTAATTTAAAAGATAATGATCCAAACCTGTAAAACGCACAAACATTCTACAAGTACAGCATTGTATGTAAATGAGTAAGAATAAAGAAAGTTGGAGAGGAAAATGAGACTCAGATAAAAGATAAAATGGAGAATCAAATAGCAAGAAGGTTGAGGAAAAGAGGAAAAGCTGGAAAAAATAGACAAGAATTAGTTGTGAGGAAAAGATAATGACGCCATATACTGGAAAGAAAGAAAGTAGAAAAGTGAAGGAAGATAACTAGGACAGAAAATAGGACTGGAGAAGAATAGAAGGGACACCTGAAGCGAAAATAAGGAGAAATAGAAATACTGAACAAAAGACAAAAGACAAAACAAAAGACATACCTACAATTAGGGAACGAGAAGTTGGGGGAAGGTGGAGCAGCATGAAACAGACGGGCCTTGCAGTGAAGCTCAAACCGGAACCATGGGGAAACACGCCAAGACATAAACGTAACTGTGGAAAAATCGTGAAAGGTAAGAAATCAGTTAGCCATTTCGAAGAGAAAAGAAGGAACAATATACGTAATTATCTAAATATATAACAACAGCATAACTCCTGCAATCAACTGGGGAGAAACAAAGTGAATGAAAGAGCACAGCCTTAACAAAAGATTTCAAACCAATCAAGTTCCATGAGAAGAAGAGGGTCTCGAAGAATCCATTAAGTCTATCTTGTGTGCATTGATGAAACTCTGCAGACGCACTGGGTCTTCATAGGAAGTAGTCTTGTTGTTGTAGGTAACTTTAAACAGACATGGGTGGTACAGACCATATCTAGCACCCATGGATCGAAGAACCGGTCTCATGTCTAGAAAGGCCTTGCGTCTTGACGCCGTAGCTCTGGAATAGTCCTGCGCAAAAATTAATGTAGCTCCTGACCAGGTAATCTGTTGACGAGCTTTAGCAGCAGCTAGGACTTTTAACAAATCAGTGTACTCCAAAAAGTAGAGAATAACACCCCTCGGTTTCTGTGAGGACGCTGTTACAGAGGCGACACGCCCCAGCCTGTGAGCACGTTGTATGTTCAGCATAGGGGCCTCTGGCAAATGAAGAACTTTCGGGAGGAAGGACTTGAAGAAAGCAACAGGATCTGTACCCTCAACTCCTTCTGCCAGATTATAAATGCGCAGGTTGTTCCTTCTATTTCGATTTTCAAGGTCCTCGACTTGTTTATGTAACGTGGATACCTGGGATTGTAAGGACGTAACACATTTGGTAGTGTCTTGAAAAGAGGAGACATTCTGTTCCACTGTTGTAAGCCTGGCATCCATCTGTGACCAATTATCCGAAAGAACTTGTAACTTGGAATTAGTTTCCTCCATAAACGGCCTGAGGGCTCGTATTTCCTGCAACAACAGTTCCATGGAAACCGGAGAGTTCGATTTAGGTGGTGACGGGGGGTCTTTTTTTTGACGTTTCATATTAGCCTTTCCGGTGACGGCCTGTGTAGGTTCCATACTTGCGTGACAGAAATCCGGTGTGAGGAGACCTGAAGCAGTTAACTGAGAAAGCTCTGTGAAGACTTTTGAATTTTTAATGAAAATACGTTTAGGTTTCGAAGTGGCATAGGAAGTCCCTTTAGTGCGTCCCATAAATTCGCTGTGGTCAGAATGTAGGACCCAGACCCAAACCTCGAAAAATATGTAGGAAGTGCGAGGTGGGCTTGATTACCAACGCAGGACAATAGCTGGCAAGCCTGAATGAGGCAGTCAATATGTGAGGAAACAAGGACCCCCCCTATACGGGGAAATAAACGTTAAAATGCAGCGTCACTAGCGTATAGAAAGTTGCTGACCTCTTGACTTAAATGAAGCGCCTGTTTGAATTATTTGGGCTTCCCTTGGCGGTTCAGGAGCATTCACAGAAAAATTAACAGGCGAGGCAAAATGGCGGCTACATCCTAGTCAAAACGAAACATCCAGAAAAAATAAGGAAAACCTAGGTTGCTGCGCCCCCACATGCCCCCAAAGGAAGACAAAATAGCCAACTGAAGTTTAAAAGGGCAAAAATGATGAAGAAAGTCCAATTCATGTGTGAGCTCGTGTCTTGTCAGCCCCGGAAAAAAACAAAATGGCGGCCGGCATAGCGCGATTTTACCGATGCGCTCAAATTTTCAAATAAGCCGCAAGGATTACCAGAAGGGCTTCTGCCGATGCAGCATCTGTGCGAGCGTCAGTTCACCCGCATGTTCCTCCACAAAGTAAACGAAATGTGAGGAGACAGGCGCTGTTTCCTCGCTCCGGTCCGGGAGCCTCACCCCGGCGCCGCCATCTCCGCTGGGCTCCAAGCCACGCCCCCTCACAAAAATATTTTTTACATGAAAGTTTAGCCACCAGTACATTTTTAGAAGTTAGTTGTGAGTGCATTTTTTCCATAAATGTACGGTATATGGAAATTTTCAGGTGCATTTTTTCCATCATCTTTATAAATGCTGATTTTGGATGAAATCCATAAAACACATAACAACAGTAATTTATTCTGGAAACATCAGTGCATTCAAATCTATTAAGCTATTTCTAATAGGCCATTGACCTTTACCTTTCAAAACTAGGGAGTCCTTGGAAGGCTACTGGCTATTGCTACTGGATGTGAGCATATGTCCGGATCTCTATCCGTGGAGTCCGGGCAGCACAGTTACCTCACTTGGACCGACCGCCTACTGGATCCAGCACAGAAAGGAGAGGGGTACAATAGGGTTGCTATCACCTACAGTATAAGCCACTGAGTCCGAGTTCAGGGATAAGTCAATACAGTCTGCTCACATAGGAATAATGCAAAATCCTGCAAGGTACTTGTCTTCATGGACGCAGAGAGAGAAACAAGGCACTTCCAATTATAAACTAGTCACAGGTGGTGACCATCCTAATTCAAGGGATGGAATTTCTGAGGGCAATGTGACCCATCAATTCTTCGTTCTCTTAGAAGTGTCTGATAGAAAGCACTCGCCACCCTGCAGTGCATTAAACTAAGAAAGGGAAGCATTTTTTTTTACTTTCTGCATCTTGTCTTTGACCAGTGTGCATCTGTGTGTGTGTGCACACTCAGGGCCAGATTTATAAAAAATGCTGTGCTGCATTGCATAACAGAGAGCAGGCAGGAGAGTGCATATTTACAGGGATATGGCTCTTTCCTCCCCTCTTACTAGTACCCGCGCAGAATTTTGCCATCATGCGCTGTGCACATTCCTTTGTGCCATAGTGAAGGGGTGTGTGCGAGAGTCTAACAGGTTTTGTACTGGCAGTGGCCCATTCCAGTACAAACTACTATGGATAGACAACTTTTAAAACGTTGTGTGTGTGCCGTACAGTGCAGCACACATGCCAAGTCAGAAAGGAAAAGAGAAATGAAAAATGTATCCTTTTAATGTCAGATTTCAAATGGAGTACATCTTTGAAGCAAAACACTGGCTCTGGTTTTTGGTGAACAGGGTCTTGCATTAAAAAGTATGGGTAGTTGCATGGGAATGCCCATGTAACTCTCCCCTTGATGCTAACTAACGCAAAGCAGTGCTTCATGCAACTTTGGGTTACTTTTAGGCAATTTCAGCACAAAATAAGTTTTACCCTAAAAAGTAAATAACAAAAATTAACATTTAACATTTTGTGCATTTTCCTTCACTTTTGTGCTGCAAACACAGTGCAAAATGCTAGTAAATCTGGCCCTTAGTGTTTGCCAGTTTCCCTGGTTTTCCTTCCTAGGCTGCCAGTAATGCATACAAAAATGCCATCCACTCCTGCTAGATCCTGATGCTTGCTTCCACCAGTTGGACATGTTGGTCACATTGCTAGTTTGTGACTGCACTGATTACTCTAATGACCTCTGTGTGGCTACTCCCTCTACTGACAATATCATCATTCTTTCTCTTCCTCCCATACCTGTTCAAATGACCCCTGAGGACTCCGCTCCTACAGATATCTCAGTGGTATACATCTTTACCTCATCCCTTTGTCAACCCACTCAAGGCCTCACATAATGACAAGATGCCTCTTCAACCCCAGATACACCGTACATCTGACATATAGCATACTGTTCACTCACTTCGAGAGCAAATGCCCTCCATACTCCCCAAATGATATCCTACTAGCACTTCTCTAACATGGCTGTCCATGTTGTTTATTCACCTGACAAGGTATTTTGAGTGCACCTGTCAACTTGTGGGGTGATGATGAGTTTGACTCTGAATGAGGGAATGATGCAGATATATGAGTCACTGTGCTACAGATGTCCATGGTTGAGTGGTAGGGTTGATCAGGGGAATTTCTACAAATGTGGACTTGCATATGCAGATGCATATTAGTGATCAGACAGGAGGAAACTCTTGGAAGCTTGGAGTTATCTGTTGCACAGTCTCGAGACCCGAGGGGTATGCATTATGTTAATGCCATTTGGGCAGCAACATTTGATGGGTGGTTCAACTGACAGCTAGCCACAGACAGTACTACATGGCACTAAGCACATGCTAAGTAATTTTGCATTCTGGGGATCTAGTGATGGATTGTCATGATCTTAATGTCCTTAGCCAAATATATGCCACACCCAGGTATGTTTGGTGCTGTTCTGCTCTAGTCATTACAGGAGAAGATATCTGAAAGGTGATGAATAATGCATCTCTCTATAGGGAAGGCTGCTGCTTTTGTTCAGGGATTCTGCTCATGCACAGAACTATGCGCAGGAAACCAGGACCTCAGTGAATTGTGGTGTACCAAAAACTCACCTCCGTACCCAGAACCCCAATCCGACTAGCAGCAGTGTCCCATTTGTTATCCGTATCTTCTCGGAGGTCCCAATGTATAGACAACCCAGAACAAGCGACTTAGAGTACTCTCAGGAATAGTGGGAATCAGAAATACCTGTTCGTTATAATTCTCATATCAGTCCACAACAAGAGTAATCAGAGACACAGTAAAAGTTTAAAATGTTTATTTTATAAACTATGTGTCCTAAGATGCAGTACTTTAGCTAACATAAGCAGACAAATGATTATAATTAAAACCATCAGCATTGTTACAATACCATAGAAAATGAAGGGAGAAATCATATTACAAATGACAGTGGAATACAACCACCTTCCCTTCACTAATAAGCTAGTATTATTAGACTAATTCAAGGTCTCTAGGTTTGAATGGGGAACCACATACCGTAAAGATCAGCTTAGGTGAATCACATCACAGGATCAGCTTTGCTCTGTGCCTGGAAAAGTTCTTCTCCAGAATGTGTGTCTAATGCATGCAAACTGCAATATTAAAGGCTCTCGACTTTCAGATATTTGCAGCTGTGTGCGTGTTATGGCTAGAGCGTGGGCCGATCAACCTGAACTCAAAAACATACATTGTCTGGCGGCTCAGGCTGTTTCTGCACACAATGTTCAGACCAAGGTCGCGGTGCACGTCTAGGGATGTGAACAACAGACAGTTCTCATGTGAAGAAAAGGCAAGCAAGCAGTTTTCAAATAATAACATGTATCTGCAGTGTCGTGTGCAAAAGTAGAAAAAGTGGCAAGATGGCGTTTCTAACATCTAGCACGCTTATGCTAACATAGCAATGTATGTATCTAAATTGCTGCCTTCACTACACCCCCCCTTGATCGGACCATGAACAAATAGGGATACAATTAACGAATGCAGAGTTCAAGTTTGATAGAACGGAACCAGGTGCACGAATTGGAAATCCATATAAAGTGCAGTGAAAGTTCGAAGAGAAAAAAACCGAAAAAAGGAAAAAAATCTTGGAAGGGAAATAACAATTGGAAGTCGTAACATTCTGAAAAGGCTTAACGAGCCCAAATGTCGAACCAAAAAACAAAAAAAAAATGTGTGTGTGACGGACAAGGAGAGTTGGACAACGTCCAAGTTAATCCAGCAACGTATAAGCACACTAAGTAGCGACAGCTTCCAAGAGGAAGTCATTGGAATGTTCTGTAAAAGTGTCCGCCATCCAGTCTAGCAAGGTAAATGAACATACATGCTCTTCGACAACTGGAGCCTCTAGCACAATCAGAGGACAACTGGCGTGTTCTTTAAGTTAACTTCCCGCCAGGAAGTCATATGCGGCCGTACCGATGTCCCAATTCCCCAGGACTCCATGTGCCGCTCCACAAGCCATAACCCTGACACCAGAACAGTCCAACTCATGAGCCACTAAGGTGTTTACCAAGGGCAGACCTGTGGTTGGCCATATCTCAATGAATAACATTATGTTAGAACAGACAAATAATATGACTTATCTCGGGATTGTTCTGGAGAGTAAAATGAGTTGGAAGCCCCAGATTGATGCCTTGTCACTCAAGTTTGCCCAGCTTACGGGGTGTTTGATAAAAGAACAGAGAAAATCTGAAACCAAGAGGATAGTCCCAGCTATGAAGATTTACAACGCTAAGATAGGTTCCGCGATCTTGTATGGTGCAGACCTCTGGGGTTCTGCTGACCTGTCTGCTTTGGTAAAAGCACAGAACAAATTTTTAAGAAAACTGACAGGTCTCTCCTGTTCTAGCCCCATGATTCCTTTATTAATGGATCTAGGCTGCCACGTAATAGATGATTTAGCGCACTTTAAACCAGTGGCTCTGTGGAGGAGGCTTTGGACCACCCCCGAATTAGCAGCTTATGCTAAAGCCACCATGGATGTAAGATCCATCCTGGGATCGGGTAATATCCCCTGGTTTAAAAAACTCAAATTATTACTCAAGTCAATGGGCTTGGGTAACCTGTGGTCAGATCCTGTTAACAACTTGTTTCCCCCTAAAAAAGTTTATAAAAACATCTACTGGGCAACAGTTTACCAGAAACATTTCAGCCAAATTCCATCTACATCTTTGTCAGGAATGTTTCTGGATCTTAAATCTACTCCCGCCCTAGAAGAATATTGGGATACAGTAACAAAGCACAGTGATAGAAAACTCTACCATCAGTTAAGGGTCGGCTGCCTTCCAACGAGACTGTTTGTACAGAAATGGAAAGGTCAGGAGTCTGATCGTTGCCGCAGTTGCCCAAACCGCAAGGAATCGATTGCCCATATATTTTTTGAATGCCTGGTCTATGCAGCTCCTCGGGCCAAATGGCTCAAACAAATTTGTCGCAACATGTCAATACGGGTAGGTTCCGAGGCCCTAAGATTTCTCAAATCGGACACAAGCGAACCAATTGTTATAGCTGTATCAAAATTCTTGGGCTGAGTGTGGTTCTTGAGGGCTAAACAAGTCCCAGTGGGAGGCCTTGTTGTAGGTTTTAAACGTTGTTTTTAATCAGATTTTATCTTGGTGTACGTTTTAAATGTGGTATTTTATACATGGCAATGTCTTTTATGATGAAATATTTCGAAATAAAGACTTCTTGAACTTGAACTTGAACTTGAGCCACTAAGGGACTCATTAGACGATCATAATCCGGGGCAGGAGACACCGAGTTTGACAAGCACAAATCCAGAGCCCATTCGAATGGACAATCCAGGCAATGAAAAACAGGTTGCACGCATGTAAAGTAGGAAAACCGGAAGGACAATCCATAGGCTATGCTCAGGGTTGCCAGTGGTAATGTTCCATAGTATTCAAGCATCCGGTTACGAAGCTGGAGCAGCTGGGAAAGGCTGTCGTGTGACACATACTGTGCAGCCATTGCGCAGTAGGCAGACCAACAACAGCACCCCAGCCGCGAGGGCGAGAATCAACGGGAGACCGCCAAAGACGCTGGAAAAAAAGTAGAATGGAAAAATGCCGATATCACTCCAAAAATAGTTTGGAAAGAGGTCACGAGGCCGGAGCCCACAATTTTGAAAAAATGCGCTAAGCCAGTTGTTGACGAGGCATTAAATAAAGTTTGAATGAGGGCACCAAAAAGAAGTGGGAGATCAGTATTCAAAAGTGCATGCACCTCAGTGCGTGTATTTGCTACGTGAAGGAAAAATGTTTCACGGGATGAAGTCAGAGCGACCTCTTTTTGAGACAATAGAGCCCTTACTCTGCTCATCTTGTTGAACTCTGCTTTCAAGGTTGGAATGGAAGGCCAGATGGATTCATCCAGCCGCCCATGCGGGGGTGGGAAAAGGACATTCTTACAGCAGACTACTCTCCGTGATACAGTCACAATATAGGGAATTCCCACTAGCATCCCGCAGCAAGCTTCATTATTTAAAAGCAAATAACTACCGTTAGCTAGTAACGTGAAAGAGGGTGTAATAGCTGGCACTGGAATCCCTTTCAGGACGCATGTTAAATTAGGAGCGAGCACATTGCATGCGCCATGCAATTGAATGCGCTTACAGACTACAGAGTGATCAGGTGTGGAAGTGCATTCCTCACCTTTCAAATATACTTCTTTACCGTCTCTCATGCACCTGTATGTAAACGGGAGTGACCAAACTTCATGCAGAAAGGCAGGACCCAGTGGTTCATATCTGCCTAGGGTATAATGTTTCAGGCAAGAACTGAACTTAAACAAAGGAAATGGCAATGTGATTAACCCGTGGATAAGCCACACAGCTGAGTTCAATTCAGCCACAGAGAAAGGCAAAGGTTCCAACTTTTCAATATGCAGTATCGAGTATGTTGCATCTTTCATGGACATGAATTGTTGTTTTGCAGTTAGATTAAAGGGAAGGAACAAAGACGAAGTATTCATGTAGTCCCATGGGACTTTCCCAGCCTTTAACGTTTTCAATGTCCATGCAAACTGCATTATAGAATGCAATTGATTCTGACCATGATACAAAATAGACATATCATCCTGCACGATATCAACAATAGATGAATCAATATTATCTAAAGTGTAAATTCTGGAAGAAAGGGTCTTAATGCTATTATCTATAACAGCTAGTACTTTTTCCAGATTGGCTTGATCAATAGCTCTCAATCTGGAAGCAGCTTCAATTTGCGATAACTTCCAAACTTCGTTATAAACAGCATACACCCATCTTTTGGACCTGCCACCCACAGGACCCTTAACAAAATCATTCAAATCTATTTTGTCATGTAATTTAGATAAATGAAGTTTAACAGATGCCAAGGTGGAATGTTGAAGCCAAGATTGGCATAACTTCCCGACCGAGTAGGTAGTAACAGAATGAGAAGATTCAAAGCGGGGGTCTACACAAACCTGCGTATACCCAGGTTTCAGACCCAGAAAACGATGTTGACAGGAATCTGAGCTCGTCTGCCATGTTAACCATCCTTCCAGATTAAATTTGGAAATATTGAAGGATGTATTAGAGATGTATGACTGTAACGCATCAAGGGACAGATCTGTATGATTATCCCAATTGGGATAAGCACCCAGATCTGGAGTAGAGGGAGAATTCAGTTTTTTAGAAGTAGCCAATCCAAAGCAGGTAGTCTGAAAAATAGTTGAATTCAAAAACAATATGTGGTTCGGGATGAGGCAGGCACGATGCAAAGCTTCTGTTCCTTGTACCTGCCATGGTTTAGAACCCCAAACCGATTTGAGATCAATAGTAGCTTTCCACAGATCATAACCCCCAGATTCACAAATCATCCATAAAAGATTTGGAATACAACAATTTAGTGTGTGTCAGCCTAACCTTTGAGGCAGACTCTGCTGCCACTTTAAAATAACAGGCGGCAGGATTTGAAACACTGAAATCAGTAAAATAAGCAAATTTGTTAACCAATGTGTTGGAGCTGCCTCGCATTGGCGTCGGATAATGTTCCCATTGCGTATAGTTTACAAAATTTCGATACGTATTGGCTTTATGTAGGAAATGATTGCCATAATGTTGATAGCAAAACTGCTCCCCGTAATTAGCAGTATCTAAATACAAATCCTCAGCATCAAACGCGGCATAAAATTTCAAATCAGAAAACAGTGCTTCTATGGCCTGAACGCCCCAATCATCAGAGCGGATGTTTGGTTTAACCACATCACCCATAGAAACACGAAATACATTCGGAACATTGATAACCTCGGTGGGTCCATGAATTTGAAATTTAACAGCATCCCACGCAATCCCATCTAACACAGGCCAGACAGTAATATTCACAAAAGTCTGGTCCCTCTTCATGATGTGTGATGAGGAGTGGGGGGCCAAAGTTCCATCAATTAGTCCAATTGTAGATTTTTCTTTTAGGTAGTGTCCATTCACAAGTCGAAAAAATACCACCACAAACCCAATGGACATAAACAAAAAAATACATATGAGCATCAGCCAAATGTAAGTCCAAGGGGGAATCAAAAAATGTCTTTTAAACCAAACAGCAAAAATAGAAACTTTTGATGGGGCACTGGGAGCCATAGAGTCAGTGTCAAAGGAGAAACGTGACTGGTTAACTGCGGTTGACTGTAAAACAGGCAATGACACATCTGAAGGATAAGCATACTCAGTATCTTCAGGTGGACCACCAGCCGGTGGTAGCAACAAAGGATCAGTAACTGGATGCATTTCGATGGCAATATCAGACATGGTGGTAAAAGCCGGAGCCAAAACAGAATTTCTCAGCATCGCAGGGCAAGAAACCGCTGGAGTCATACTAAGAAGAATCGGCCACTCGCTGTAGTTTGACATTGTCAATGGCGATGTACTTGTTATCCTTGCGACCAGGAAGTGGAGGTAAAATGACTGTTCTTGTACCCTGCACGCCAAGCACTGGAACCGGGGTACGATAAGAGGAGCCAAACTCCTTCTTGTTCTCCACCTTCTCACGGACCAGGTCATCAACTCTGGGTAGCCAGCCAACTACCGAAATCTGAAGCGCAGCATCAGATGTGGAGGGCAAGTGTTCCTACGCGAGACTGTCTCTGGCTTCTTGTAGATTCTGTAATACAGCACAGTGATCATCTACGTCAAAGGGTGCGCCTGCCGCCGCCATGTCAAGACCATCAAGGTCCAGGAAAAACATTTTTATGCCAAAGAGCATCATGTATGGGGTCCGCCCACCTAGAGACCTTCAAGGGAGATTATTAAGTGCACGTTGGACGTTATACAAATGTGCTAACCAGTTCCGGCCAGTGCCTAAAACCCTAGCTGTCAAGGATTGCTTTAAGTCACGGTTCATTCGCTCCACTACACTATTACCCTCAGGTCGGTATGGAGACAAAAATTTGACTTGGACCCCCAAAGATTTCATGGCTTCTTTGTACACCTTAGAGGCAAACGTAGGGCCCTGGTCAGAATGAAAGGTACCACACGCAAAATGTCCCACAAAGACACGCAAATCCTTGATGACAGTACGGGCATCAGCACTCCTTTGTGGCCATACCCACAGAAAACGTGTGCACGAATCCACTGCAACTAAGATATACTTATACGCAGTATCAGAGGAGAAAGGACCGCAGTGATCTAGATAAACACACCCAAGTGGTTTATTAGATATGTACAACTGAGTTTGTGGTGGGCGCGCAGCAGTTGAAGGTTTAATCTGCTGGCAAATGTCACAATCAAGAACATAAGTGCGAGCCTGTTTATATAACCCGCGCCACCAGTAATGTTGTTGTTACAGATTAACAGTTGCTGCAACGCCAGCATTGGCAAAGGCCATTCCCTCATGAGCCGCTGTTATCAAGGATGGTCTGCAGTCCGCGTTGGGAATCAATCTGTCACCAATGTCGTTAATTCTCACTAATGGGACGTTATCAGGACTTAAGTGATAATGGTAACGAGAAGGGAAAGCTTTTGGGTAATTACTTCCCTTCTCGGTAGCAGCAATAGCTGCCAAGATGTCATCATCGATCTTACTTTTGGATCTTGTAACTGCTGCTACTAGATATGTCGCCACTGCTGTTTTCGCTGCCTCGTCAGCCAAGCTGTTGCCGACAGCGTGGACACCAACTCGCTGGTGTCCAAGAGTATGAATTACATTCACGAGAGGCAGATGTTCCTTAAGTTCTTCCACTCGAACCCAAAGCATTTTATGCTTAATTGTGCTACCTTTGGAATCACGATATTCATTTTGAGACCAAAAGAATAGATTGTCGTTGAAGGACTGAACACAGTAAAATGAGTCACTTACTATAAGAGTAGTAAGCGTGGGTCAGCAAACTCCAGTGCAAGCACCAGAGCACGGAGCTCTGCCAACTGTGTGGTGCAATCACCCAATGACTACGTATGCACGACATCAGATTGGAATTCTCCATTCTCGAAAGTACCCGCTACATTTGCGCAGGCCGTTGAATAGGCATGCTTCGATTCCGTCTCCGGTTGCGCCGAACCGTCAGTTTAAATGACACAATGGTAATCTTCAAGCGGGCACAAAGACAGAGGAGCCGGACGAACGAATTCATACTGCAAGTACTCCTGAGTCTGCAATGAGGCATCAAAGATATAGGTGACATCAGGCGATGTCAAGGAAGTGGCCCATTGTATCCAACGTGGATGCAAACCTTTTGAATTGAGTACACTGGCTTTCGTCACTGCCTCCAGAGCAGGATATGGTGTAACCACCAACATGCGTTTTCCTTGCGACAGCGCACGTTCTTTAAGAATCGCCATCTGCACTGCAGTCAAAACTTTTTCGACTGTGGAAAAGTGTAGTTCAGCCGCAGTGTACAGGTGTGATTTGTAGGCAATGGGGACGGTGTCGCCCTCATTGAACGTTAAGTACGTGAAACCCACTGCTCCCGGCACAATTCTTATTACCAGGTTAGTGTGGTTATCACGTGTCAGTAAGTATTTCGAAGCAAGAAGATCAGCCTGCAAAGATTGCAAAATAGCTGAATGCTGTGGCAGCCAGCTCGATTTGGAAAAAGTAGGTTGTACCAAGGCATAAAGCGGCTTGATACGCTGGGCATAATCGGGAATGTACGTATGACCGAAATTTAGAAAGCCCAGCAAGGATTTAAATTTTTTCAGTGTTGTTGGAGCACGCAAACATGCACACTTCTCCAGAAAGTGAGGCGCTAACCCTCGACCCTCATTGTTGAGCTCATAGCCCAAGAACAACACTGTTTACTCTGCAATGAGAGACTTCGCAAAGTTGAATTTGTAACCGAAGTCTGCAAACATAACAATGATGCGATCAACGCGACACAGATGCGGCCACAACTCGTCGTCTGTGAGATAGATATCATCAACTCTTAAACTGCTTTTGTTTGCCACCAGATGTAAACGCTGTCCACTGACTACTAATAGAGGACAGGTTATGGCTGTAAAAGCCATTGGAAATGTCAAGTGTGGTTTTAAACCTTTTTCTCACGAGACTATCAACAAGAGCAGAACTGTGGGTATTCTGTACAGCACACGTCCGGCAATGACAGTTCATATGCCGGTAATCCAAATCTAGGCGGTACGACCCATCAGGCTTCGTAACTGTGAATAAAGGATTATTCATTGGTGACACACATGTTTCAATAACACCCAGATATTCCAATTGCTCCGCGACGTGAGATCTAGCTTCGCGGCGCATGGGATACTGGGGCTGTGGCTGTGGCATAGACTGCAAGGGAATCTCATGGCTGGGGGACAATTTATCCCAGCCTTCCTGAGTATGATACAACCTGAGCCCACTCCTTGGCAAACTTTTCAGCGTGCTCCTTTGGCACCGGGTGCGCAAAGGACAGGAGGATTACTTCCTCCCCTCTAGGAGCATCTAAAGTGAAAGCCGGGGGCCAGTCCGCCTCTGCCAAGAGAATGTCATAGGAAGAGGTCAGATTATCCCAAAAAATCCCTTCAATTGTACGTTGTATGTCACCCTCAATTAAGAGAGCTATGTCATATAGTCTGTCAGGGGGAGCCACTCTAGTGTCAGCAGTTTCTACAGTAATGAACGTGTCAGTTGCTGTTGCCTCCAGATATGGACGCAGTGCTTGCCGCACTACTGTAACCTCCGCTGCTCTGTCGAGCAGCGCTAGTGCCCATATCAGGTTCCGAAGCTGCGTTCTCACTATCTGTGGCATACCTCGCTGTTAGCGCAGCAACCTTCTTCTTCTGAAACGGGGGACGTTGACATGCAAACGGAAAGTGCAAAAATAAGGTGAGTTAACCACACATACCAAATGTAGTTGGTTGTTAGAAAAGGATACAACCAGCTGGTAGGTTTTTGAACCAATCAAGAATTCTGTTGGTCAGTGTTGTCCCTGAAAAGAGACAAGTGTTACAAGTACAACGTTTAACACATTTCACATACACTCCTTAAATTAACCGCCACATGTATACATTAACAGTGCAAATGTGGCTATGCAAATTATATACATAATCAATTGTGATGCTTACCCGCATAGTCAGGTGAGCTAGTGGTGCCTACCCTCGGCACACGCACTCAAGGTGATGTCCAAACCCTATAGTAGGAGGAGGACAGAAAGTTTGACTGTAGCATGCAGTCATACACAGCCGCGCTCCGTACAGGTAACAGCGGTGGAGCGGTGGGGCCACATTGGGGGGGATTTTGAGGGACAATGCTGAGGGAAAATTAAATAAATATAAATTTTTCGCTCAGCATCGTCCCTCGAAACCACCCACAACGTGGCCCCACCGCTGTTACCTGTACGGACCGCGGCTGCTCATACATATACAGAGATATACAGTTGAATACATTTTGAATGTGTATGCTAAGAAGAGCATATACCAGGTGGAGAGCAGCTGGAAAGTAATACAGGCTGTGCACCCAATGCCCTGGTTCCAACCAAGGAGGTGAACAATCCCTCCGGTGGGAAGGTACTGCAGTTGGCAACGGTCCAGAGAAATGCTGGATGAACACCGGAACGTGTGATAATGGCTCCACATGTGGGGACCCGTGAGTGGCTCAGAATGTTTAAAGGCAATAAGGAGGCCTTTTTTGTGACAGTCTAGGTTCCGGTAGTCACAAGACTCAGCGCAAGGAAAAAGGGGGGGGGAGTGGGATGACATGAAACATAAACATCCTGGGAGCTGAAGGTGCAGCCAGATTGTAAGCAAGCCCCCTAATACGGTGTGCTACGAGACGCTAGTGCACACAGAGTGCCACCATGTCATGGAGTGAAAGTCCTGATGTGCAGAGGAATGCAAAGGCGACAAGTCCTGTTGGGCCGAGGCAATGTAGAAACTGGCCTAAAATAGCCTAAGACCGGGTGCGCCTGTAGGGAGAAGCAGCAAGGCTTTAAAAGCAAGGTTAAAAGTTGCTTGGCTAATGGGAAGAGGCCTTATATGTAAGAATTCAGAGCCAGCCGAGTGGTACGTGATGACCCTGGTGGAGAAATTCCCAAGGTCGAGAAGACAGTAGTCCCGGTCTGGCATTCCTCTGCCGTAAGGTCAAGACATTGTGGGTAAGAGTATGAGCCCCCGAGCAGCGCTTACAAAAGGTGAACACGTGGAGGGAACAAGTGGAGGAAAAATGCTACTGGCAACGGAGACCCTGTGCCAGTGCCTACCTTAAGGACGGATTCCTCGTAGCCAGTTCATGCAACCGGGAAGGGAAACAAGCTCAGCCTGGCACACCTGGTATATGGCGTATGACTGAGCCTAGACCCCACCCATGCAAACCGGGGGGGAGGACCTGACAAAGTGCCTGGCGCAGGGGGAAAACCTCTGTCTGGATCTTAGAAATACATGAAGGTCTCCGGGGTAGTCTAGGTAGAGTCAACAAAGTTAAGAGGCAATATAGACTGGTATTGAGCTACGGACCCACAGTCCGTGGGAGTCAAACTCAATGAACTTCATTGAGATGACTGTGATAATATTGAGCTGGGTGATGGAGGCTTGGAGAGGTAAAGTGGTAAGTCCAGAACATCCACACAGTCCAAAGTGGAAAAATACAGGTTTCGGACCATCGCATATTGGGAAACTTAATTAAAAAAACTATTTAGGAGAGATTCCAAATTTTATAAGGATAGCGAACGGTAACTTCATATAACAGAAGCAAGATGGCCAAGCACCATGGACTGTGCTGGCATTGAAGTCTCACTGAATTAGGAAGACGAGGTGGGGGGGTTTATTTGAATCTCAAAACTTTATCGAGATGTCACATGACAAATGCAGAGGATAAGAACAAGAAGGCCAAGCTCAAAGGACCAGGCTGGCATATAGATCTCCCTAAAGGCATTAAAGAGGGAGCGGGCCGTGCTTGGGTGAGGTGCATACCAACATATGGTTGCAGTTGCCAAAGGAACCGTCTGACCACTGCAAATTGACATCTTTGATCAGACATTGTCAGAGAGAACCCAAATTGGGAGGACAGCCCTAATGCAGGGAGGTGCGATCCAGGCATACATAGTGATAGGCAAGGAGAAGGTATAACTGTTGACACAGGGTCAACAGGAGATTTGCTCGCAACGCCCATTACGAGTGGATTAAACTGAACCAGGGAATGCTATCATTTAAGCCCCTGGTATCAGTACGCAACCTGAAGACCCAACGCTGCTCTTTCCTGAATAAAAACTGGGACATTTTGGTAATGGGCTGTGTAATATTTGGTTTATCTAAAACAACCCATGTAAAATCATTGGCATCATGCCTTTCTTCCAGCAAGTATGTGGTGAGTTTGTTAATCAGTTTTTGACAGCATATTGGGCTTCTATGTTCTAGCATATGCGTCTTTACCTTCCCTGTGGTCATTTACACATACCTCAGTCCCCAAGGACAAGTAATGAGGTAGATTAAACACTCTGAGATACAATTGGTGTGTTTTCTCAATTCCCAAGGGTGACCCGCACCTATATCAATGGTGGTGGTGTGTGAGGTTTGTGCAAAGACACTGCAATTTCCACATGGAAAGTGCCCCTTAATTAGTGGGAGATTCCAGAGTGTGTTTTGTTGGGGCAACCATTTAACCTGTGATCTAGTATGGACTAACTGGTCCTTGAGGTTGGCGCTGCATTTAAAGGTAAACATAGGTTTTGGTAACTTGCAAATGCCTTTATTCAAGATGTTCCAATTTTTGATGACACACTTCTGTAGCAGGCTAGACTTGCTGCTAAATGTGCTGACGCAGATTATCCTCAGCTGGTACGGTCATACTGTTCTTTCTGTTTATCTTGGGCTTTCTCCATGTTCTGGTGAACAGTGTCCCATAAGGTGGCTACTGTTTCCTTCAAGGTTTGCATATACCCTAAAAGGGGTTTCCGTTTATCCTCCTCCTCAGTCCACTGTTTGGCGGTCATCTCTAACACAGAACGTGGTTTACGTCCAAACAGGAGTGCAAAGGGACTAAAACCCGTTGATTTCTGCTTGTGCTTTCTGATGGCAAAGAGGACAAGAGGTAGCTTACGATCCCAGTCTTTCCCTGTGTCGCCTATAAGTTTCCTGAGTATGGTTTTGATTGTCTGGTTGTACCTTTCCACCAGACCGTCCATCTGAGGGTGGTATATCGCCATCCTGATTTGGTGTTCCCCCAGAGGCACTGTTTTTGTAATTATAAGATGAACAGAAAACCAGTTATTTACTCATTCAATATACATAAAAACAACTAATACCAGCAGCCCATGCCATTCTTATAGCTTTGGAGGCCTCAAACAATCTGAAATGTCACACTTGTAGCAGTGTGATGGTTAGTAGTTGTGCTGGTACTGTCATTGGCAGCACTGACAGGTAAAGTTCCTGCTGCATGGAAGCAAGCAATAGTTAAAACGCTGCTAAAGAAATCGAATTTGGAAGTAGCTTTGCCAGAGAATTTCCGTCCAATACCATTGCTCCCATTTAGCAGTAACATTTTGGAGAAGCATGTTAATAAAACTTTGTCACAATTCCTGAAAGATCATCTCCGGTTACATCCCTGTCTGTGGTTTCTTAGATGGAGTGTGTCTCAAGGAAAGCTTTGCGATGGTTGTTTCTTGTGCTTTTCATTGAATTCCTAAAGAGAGAGTGAGGATATTGTGGATCTAGAAGTTGTCCTGCCAGCGATAAAGCATGCCTTTCGTTTTTAGCTATGTCAGTGCAGTTACGTAAAATACTCAAAAATTGCATAAAGGGCAAATTCTCTCGTAAAGATTTGGGATGATAGCTGGAGTATGAGAGGAGCGAGTTTTTGGACATAGGTTTTTGGTGTAGTTCTGTGCTGAGGGTTCCCTCCTAGGTATAAATCAGGAGGCCTAGAAAGGGAAGTTTCTCTTTACTATATTCACATGTGAACTTCAGGAACACATTACAAGTGTTAAGCCATTGATGGAAAAGCTTAATGTCTTCAACAGTACCTCACCATATCACAAGGATATCGTCTATGTAATGTTTCCATAGACGAATATTAGAGTGGAAGGGGTTGTATGAGGTGAGGATGGTTTTAGCTTCTATAGAGTGGATGTACAGATTTGCCAAACTGGGGGTGAATGTGCTGCTCATCGAAGTGCCAGATGTCTGTAGAAACTGGGTCTCCTGAAATTGGAAAGTTTTCCTTCATCGCCAGGGTCGCTCATCTCATAATGAATGACACGGGAGTGATGGTGTCCAGTGCTGTGTTGTTGAGTAACGTTTCCACTGTGCCTAATGTTTGGTCCAGTAACTGGAGTTACCACACATATCGCAGTTAATTGGGCCAGGTCATAGGGGCACATTACGAAGTTGGACGGAAGGCCATCTGACAGCTCGTCAGTGGTGTTCCGCCTGACATCTGAGGCATCAGTCCGAACGCCCGGGCAGGCCAACTAATGCCTTCATGGAGAATCAGCTCTGCCTCCGTCAGGCTCAAGGAGCCCGTCAGACAGAGGGCGGATCATAATCACCAGAATGGAGGTGGTACATGCTCCCATGGGGATTACGATGCACATCTCCCACAGCCTTTCTATGGCAGTCTGACCACCATACAAAGTTTTAAGGAAACTGACTATGGGGGGCCCTAGCGGGGCACCGTCCCCCATGGCCTCCATTATGAGGCCAGGGGGCACATATGAAGCCTCCCCAAATATCCATGTATCATGTGGCAGGCACCATGTGTTTAAAAAGTGCATTTTTCTCATTGCAGCTTGTGCTGCAGACGCAGCATAAACTGCAATAGGAAAGATACACTTTCTGACCACCATGAAGGCTGGCGCATCCTAATTAGGGAAACAGGACTTCTGACTCCTTGTCGGACGCTTGTCGGGCCGGCATTGTAATGGGGTCCTTTGTCTTTTACTAGCGCAAGCCGCACATTACAACCACCAGTTCCTGCTCTTTGATTTGTCTTTGTTTTTCACCAATTTTCAATAACAATAAGGAATTGCTTGAAACTATGATCATGTGTATCTTGTAAGTAAGAATCTGCCTCTGCTATAGCTGCAGTTCCTTCATTGGTGAGACCAGTGCACTCAATGGTATCCTCTTCAATCATGAGGCCAGCAGTCTGTGGGTGGGTTAAGTGGTTGCCTTGTATGCCTCTCTCTTAAAGACATGCTTATACCCAGACAATGTTATCACAGGCTACTTGAACTTTAGGTGTGCACCAGACGGCCGTATTGAACTTGAGAATTGAATCTATTGCCGATGTTGGTACATGTGGATATCTGGTAGGCTCCTCTGTTTTTTGCTACTGCATTATAGCAGCCTCACATTAATCAGGAATTACAGTTTCTTTCTTGGTGAAGCAGCCTGGATCTTGCTAGTCCCGTCTGTCATGCCTGTGCATGTAAGAGTGGTGGGGCTGGGTGGGTGGGTATTTTGACAGACGACAGCAAAGGAAAATTAATTATTTATTTAATTTTCAGGTGCGTGGCCAACCACTGGACAAGATGGCCACACACTTGGAACTCCACAGCAGCCTGAAAGACAATCTCCAAAAATCCATCACTAACTGATGAAGAAAAATAGCAGTATGAACCCAAGGCGATAGTGTGGACAAACGGAATCCAATTGATCCCTTCCTGACAGGGGATTGGGCTCCCGCCAGGGTGGTGTGGATGGAGCAGCCACTGTGGACCACACACCAGAAGAGAGACCCGGGTGACTCGGGATGGGAGACGAGTGCCAGGACCGAGCTTGCCCAGCTGCAGGGCCATCACGGATCATCGGCGCGGGGAGAGGAGAAGCCTGCCGAGCGACACAAGGTGAGGGGCGACCGGGCCTGGAAGGCCTACTGAGGCCCGGTCACGAAACCAAACTTGATTGTGCAAGGTAGGTGCACCTGTAGTCCCTTGCTGCTCCCTCCTCCCTCACTGCGGCTGTTCCAGTGAAGTATCCCTCAATTGCCCCATTGCTGGTAGGTGGTCCTATGGCCCTGCAGCCTGGGCAGGGCCAAAATGACACTGCCTGCTTGTGGCAGCGATGGCTGGAGACCACCTGAGGGCAAAGAGTAGGAGGAATCTGGGACTACCCTGGTGAGTGAGTGCGGGGTCGATAGCCGGGGATGAGGAGTCTGCCTGATGTGAGGCAGGAGCAGATTTGAGAGGTGCCGCAAGTGCTGCAATTGAGAAGGGACCGGGCCGGTGTGAGGGGTGGATGGGGTCTGGGTCACAAGATCAGAGCTTAAAATATCCAGCCAGACTCTCCCCCCTCCCAGAAAAGAAGATATCCAATCTTGAGGGTGCCCCCCCTCCTCCTCCCCTAAGGATTGGCCTTGAAGAATTGGATCTTGGCTCCTTGGAGGTGCGCAGTCCCTGGGGGTAAAGCTTTGCCCTGGAGGCTTAGAGGTGGTTTGGGGATAGGTGCATGCCTTGGGGCCCTGGAGACGGCTGACGGGAGTATGCCCTGGACCCCGGTAGCGAGGATTGAAGAGGGAATGGGTGGGATCCATGCACATCTCCGGGGGACCCTCTCCTCCAGGACAGTATTTGGCCGATTGACCCTCCTGGGACGGCGGTGCTTCGGGAAAAGCCAGAGTCCCTGAGGGCAGAGCTGAACTAAGTGCCAGGCCAGTATCCGCCCAGAGAAAGAACAACACTAGTGAATGTCGTACAATAACGGTGAGGGAGGAGCCAGCTGGGAGTAAGAAACCTGGGGCAATGGTCAGAAACCGTGGTGCGAAGAGGCTGCAATCAAATAAGTTAGACCAATGTACAGTGCCAATGGCGGCGCAGGGAAACACGTCCCCCCTTGTGGGAACTGATGCGGGCTCTCCACGCAACAGGAAGGGGAACCCACCCTGAGAGAGATAATGGCAGCAATACGAGACTTACGAGTCATATGCGAACTTCAATTAGACATGGTGACAACGGATGAGTACCTCCTCCGGGCAGATGTCAGGAACATGGCAGACAAAGTGAAGATGGTGGAATCCTAGATAAATGGCCTCCAATCAAAGACTAAACATCTAGAGGAACAAGTACAGACCCTCACAAAGAACAACGTAATCTTCACAGCAAAAGTGGCCGATCAGGAAGGCAGATCTAGACCTAATAACATCAGGGTGGTTGGGGTCACGGAGGGAACAGAGTATTAACCTGCCCATGGAAAACTTGATCCTCAACACCCTGCGCCCGAAGACACTCTCTAAATTCTTTACCATAGCTTGCACAGAGCTCTGGGCTCTCGACACAAATCAGGTGCCCGCAGCGCACAATCATAGCAAGAATGTTTAATTATTGAGATCGAGATGCGACCCTTCAAGCAGCGCGCACTCATGGAGACCTAAACATGGATAACGAAACTATGTGATTTTTTCCAGATTTCACCCTACAAGTGCAAAAGCAAAGAAGGAGCTTCAAAACAGTGAAAAAAGCCCTCCTGGAAAAGACATAAAGTACATGATGCTCTATCCAGCTAGATTAAAGATTATTAGCGGGCGGGCTGGATTTGATGGAGGGATGGAGGCCAGCACATCAGAAAGGATCAAAGAACAAAGAGGTCCAAAGGCCTGAGGGGGGTAACATCTGCAGCGATTAAGAGCAGCTTGAGAACTACCTACCCCTGGTTGAAGGGCCAGAATCATGAGGAATTCATGTATAAAAGTAATAACTAAGCTGTAATTCACTAATTTACCCACCAATGTATCTCATATGTCTGGCTCTAAAAGCATAGAGCCCTGGAGACTTTAGGTTTTTGAGAGGGGTGGCTGGGTTGGGGTGTAATTTCCTGGGCTACGGTATGGACTGGAAGTCATTGCATTAAGATCCAAGTGGAAGGAGATGTTGATTCTTGTTAACTTAGGAAACTCAATCTTGGGTTGGCATGTGTTGCCTGTCCCTGCACTTAGATTATTACGGTTTATATTGGGCGACAGGCACTCTTCAAGTTGGCGGGGTGGGCACGTTTTAGCTCACTAGGCAGGGTTCCAAGGAGGGGGGTGGTGGATGAAGTTTCAGGTGTTGTTCTATGAGAAAGTATTTATATTCTGTTTATTAATGCATCATTAAGGAGCTACATGACTGAGGTTGGGAACACTTTTCAGAGTGATTCAAAGGCACGGATTGCCAGAGACGGGACAGTGACATCCCAAATGAGTAAGGGTATTCTACAAACACTCCACAGAATACAATGAGTTGAACACAGAATAGGATTGAATATTGAATGTCAATGGATTGGGCCATAAGATCAAATGCACCTTGGTCCTTCAACAATATATGTGAAGAAAGGCCCCTGGCGTTATATTACTTTAAAATACACATATCAAAGGCACAAGCTATAAGACCCTCGATTGGTTTGGGTAAACACTGATTGCTCACTCTGGGTATAAAATGGACTCACGGAGGGTAGGAATATTGCTCAGGTCAATCCCCTACAAAGTCCAACATACCTGCAACCCCCCACAGGGACCTGTAGAGGTGACAGACACCTGGGGGGTGTGACTCTGAACCTGTGCTTTCTGTACATCCCGCCTCGACTACACACAGGAACTCTACCAGATATGGGCTCCACCCTCTTGGCCATACCAGGTGACACATTGGGGAATGTTAATGATGTAATGGATGCATCACTGGATATATTGAGTGGGGTGATCCCAACTGGGAAAAGAGGAGCATTTTCATCCTTTGCAGAGGCCATTGGATTTGGTCGTCATGTTGAGGTAACATAATCCCGAAGTCAGACAATTCACACACTTCTTCCCAGCACATAACTGGTACACCTGACTTAATTACCTACTGACACACACAACATCAGCCAGTCAGTTCCGAGATGCAACAATCCATGTGAGAGGCAAATCTCGGACCACTAACCAGTAAGAATGCATCTAAAAGGACCCCAAACAAACAGAGATTTGATTTCCAGAATAGATGTATGGTATCACCAGGAGAGGGAAATGAAAGATAAAATTAGGAAGGGCACCATTCAATAGTTCAAAGAGAACCAGGGGACAGTCAGCTCTAAATGCGTGCTTTGGGAAGCATTTAAAATGGCACTACAGGGCCAAGTCCTCCCTCTTATCGGTGAGAAATGGAAGGAGGGATGGCAGGAAATTGAGGACCTGGAAAGGGAGGTCCTAACTCTAGAGAAACAAGCAGGAGAGAATAGATTGGAGACACTGACACACGAGCTGCACCTAAAGCAGGATGTGTTTTGCTCCCTTGCAGAGAACAGAGTGAGAGCATATGCCCTGGCAACCCAGAGTTGCCAATACGACATTGGGGACAAAGCCAGTAAACTCCTGGCCTGGCTAGAGCACCAAGACAGAGAAAAAACATGGGTATTGGAAATTAAGGACACTAATAGTATAACTTGTAAAACGAATATGGAACTAGCGGAGGCATTTGCTTCTTGTTACGAGACCCTATATGCCCCCCAAGACACGGAAACAGCGACATATACCACAGAACAATTACAGTTCTTTGACCTACAGACACTGACACAAGTGGACAGAGAAGGCTTAGAATTGGATTTGATGGAAGTAGAGGTGGTTGGGGTGATATGAGGACTGCAATCATAGAAAACGACAGGACCTAACAGCCTCCCTCTTGAACTATTCACGATGTGCACAATAGGAGTGACCAAACCAATGCTGGTAATTTTTCAAAAAGCTCAAGAGGAGGGTGGGCTGCTGAGGGATCAGAAAATCGCCACAATAGTTACCCTTCATAAGACAAGTAATGCAGCTCATATCATCCGATTTCCCTCCTGAATGTGGAGGTCAATGTGCTTGCCAAAGTCTTAGCAACAAGACTGAGAAAGGGGGTATTATGAAAATATTCCATCCAGATTCGTCGGGTTTCACGCTCTTTCGTAGCACCTGATTAAATCTCCGACATCTATATGGGATCTTGAGCCAAACCACGCTGCCTTTCCTAAATCAAGCAGTGGGGATGGCGCTAAACACAACAATGGCATTCAACAGTATATTTTGGAACTATATATTTGCTGTACTGCAAAAATGGGCTTTTGGATCGAACTGTTGTAAGTAAGTCCAACTCTTATACTAAGAACCCCTGGACTAAGTACGGATGAATGGCACAACCTCTCGGGTGTTCCCTCTGGTCAAGGGAACGCATCAAGGCTGTCCCTTTTCGCCAATAATATTCGCACTGGAACTGCTTGCGGTGTGGATTCATGGAGACCATCTAATTAGGGGGATACTGATGCCCGGAGGATGGGAGGAACAAATATCACTATAGGCGTTGATATCCTACTATATGTTGCACAGCCATATTGATCTGGAAGCAGACTGCTTCAGATATTCACGGAGTTTGGCTATCACTCAGGGTATCAGATAAACTGGTTGAAATCGCTGATCTTCCCACTCTTGGGGGGATTCCCCGACTCTCAGCGGACTGCGAAGCTCTGATCGTAAAAGACGTCTTTTGATATCTGGGTACCCGCATTACCAGAGACACAACAATGTTTCTTAGATTAAACCTACATCTCCAGTTAGAAAGACTGCATGAAGATGTGACTCACTGGCATACGCTGCCACTTACACAATCTGGAAGAGCTGCTCTATATAAAATGATGACCCTCCCGCGCCTTCTATATGTGTGGAAAAATACCTCATTCTGTATGGGGCTGGAGTATGGGGTTTTTGTAACCCAGTGGGTCTACAAAGAGCCGAGAATATTTTTCTGAGATGCTTGTTGACAGTTCCCAATAATCTCCCTGCCAGTGTCTGTCACAGCGAGCTTGGCTTGATTCCTTTGTCCTTTCGTATACAACTAGCACCGATCCTATTGTGGCACTCTATTTGGACAAAGGAAGATCAAGCCTTAAAATTGTGCAATCATTTTAGAATGTTTGAAATTGAATTTCATGACAAAGATACCTCGGCTCAGTTATATAAAAAAAACACAGTTAGAGTCCCTGGGGTTGGCGGACTGTTTTCACAATCCAGTTAGCATTGCTAAGATCCCAAAAGCAAAACTGAAAAGGGACTTTCTAACTTTCCTATTCAACTAGAGGAAGTTTAGAGATGGCAAAAAAGAGTGTTTTAGAACACTCACTTCTAGTTTGCTCTTTAGGCGTTGAGCCTTATCTTTCCTTTTATTTCAGTCATACCAAATTGTTCTACCTTATTAGATTCAGGTATGACATTTCGCATTTTTGGGTTTCTTATCCCCGTAAAGTTTACTGCGATGCCAAACTGGATCCGTGCCCTTGTGATTCTGAGTCCACACAGTGCACACTTCATTTTATGTTTTTATGTCAACTTTACATCACGCCAAGGCATGATTTTATGATCCCTCTTTTAAAGTTTTTAAACATCAGGAAGTGTCGGGCCGCACTATACCATCTCCAGCTTTTAAAAGATGAATTTACCTATTTGATGATTTATAGTTATATCTCTTCGTCTGTTCAACTACGTGACATTGTTGGAAAATGATTTTTTTTATTTTTATGAATTATCTCTGGGGCGTGTTTACAGGGACAAGGGAATTGCCATAAATTTATTACACCCTGTTCCTAACTCATGCTGCTAGCTTGTGCTAAACCATTAACTATACCATTGATATCCTGATAGTGAAATTCTTATCGCTTTGAAACACATTACTAATTGTCTGTATCACTCTTTTTAATTTGCTTTAAATGTCTCAGAACTATTTGGTAAGATAGAACAGGAGGTACAAATGCGGCTATGGCAGGGAGTGGCCCCTCAAATAGCTTTGCGCAAATTACAGTGGGGAGTGTATGACAGGGGCTTGGGGATTCCCGACACCCGACTGTACTATTGGGCAACGCAGCTAATAGCATATAGAGTAGATAGGTACGTGATGGACAATGGAAATTGCGAAATGGTTCTTTACCAAAGGAAAGAAGAAAACACTGTCCCGAGCACACTTGCTCAGTAATCAGTGTCTGGCTGGAGGTAACTTGCTACCTGGGTTGACACAATAGACTAACAGGAAAGATGTCCTTATGGTGCAGTGACATACTAAGGGAAGTGTGAGGACTTGGGGGCTTTCAGCACTGGGAGACACTTAGGATAGAGCATCTAGAAGACTTTTGGTGGGAACTGGCTATAATATCATTTGCAGATCGCAAAAAGGTATACAAACTGTACGAAAAGGAAAGATAAAGGTATATACAGTTGGGTCACGTATCGAAGCGTTATGTAAGAGAAGGAGACACACTGCCTGATCTCTCCCCCTTGGAGGATAGACGCCTAGCAATCCTATTCCCAATTTGGGCATATCCAAGACCTACAAAAACCTACTACCATACTTCCCTGAAGTGCTGACATCCCTACGTCAGAAATGGGCAGGAAATGTAGGGGACATTGATGATGAGGAAAGGAATGAGGCACTGTAAGGACAGAGAGAGATAGCCATTAGGACTAGGTTCCGGCTGATCCAACTATGAATTCTCCATCGACGCTATTACTCCCTGATCCTCCTTTTTAGAATAAAAAAAGCGCCGTCACCACTATGCTTACGAAGATGTGCCCAAGAGGCCACCTTTTTTCATATACTGTGGGACTGTCCACTCATTTAGACCTTCTGAGAACAACTTGTTGAAATAATAACCCAAGTCATATCCCTAACCATCCAAATGAATCCCAAAGAAATACTGCTGCAGCGAAGAGCCCCGACCAAGACCAATATGTGTCTCCCTAGCCCTAGGAGTAGCAAAGAGAGATATAGCTAGAGCATGGGGTAAGATAGATCCTCCAATGATACAACAATGGATGTCAGACCTAGATTGGTGACAAATCACAGAACAAGTAATATACAAAGGACAGGGATGTCCAAAAAAGTGGGAAAAAGTGTGGGGACTGTGGAGAAACTACAGATGTACTGGAGGCACCAGCCAACATGAATGGATATTTACTGGGACCAGGGACAAAAGGAGATGACTCCTTGGTCTTGACTCTGAGCAATGCTGAACCAAAATATGTTAAGAAATGAAAAACACATAAAACGATTGCTGCTTACCACATGTGTTCTCTTTTGTTTTTATTCTCCAATTTGTAACTGAAACCTAAAGATAAATACATGTTCCGTACTAAATGTACGATGCAAACTTTAAACAAAAAGAGCTGAAAAAAGAAGATTTATTTCATTTTCCCACCAAGTTGTCTGTCGAATACCCCCCCAACCCGCCCCCACTACCCCACCGCTCTTACCTGCACGGGCCGCGGCTGGTTGTATGGGTTTGTGTGAATGCTCTGTATGTTTGTATTTCACAATGACTTTGTGTGGTTGTTAGAGGGACCTAATTTTCAAAATAGCATTTGGTTGGCGCTGTGCTCCTGTGTTTGCGTGAATGCTCTGAATTTGCCCAGCTATAGTTCATTATCAGTGGTATTTTGTTTAATAGGAAGGCACACTCACAATTTCATATACTTTCCCCAGGGGCATTTAAGTGCTCACACCAGAACAGCACAAAGTAAAGTGTGATAAAGGGTGCATGTCAATCAACTTACCAAATGGGCTAACCCTTCCCTGCCTTATGATTTACGGGGAGTTTAAATGATCTGAGTTTACAATGCATCAGCATTCTCCTTTTTACAAAATGTGTATATGTTTTTAGGTCTACCTTCCATATCTTTTCATTTTCCTTTCCTGTCCAAGGAGCCACTCAGTTCTGTAACATCTTTGAAAATATACCTGGAAGGGCCAGTGTGGGGAATTGAATGTGTGCACATCTCAGACTCCTTTGCCCTAGAAGGCAGTGTATCACTTAGGACACCCTTAGCATGGAGGTTCAGACAGCAGAAATATCAATTAAGTTCCACAAACCGTACTGGTTCAGGCCTGGGAAAGTAGGGGTGACAATGCTGTAAAACAATGGAAAATATAATGAGCAATAAAAATCCACTAATTAACACTTAAATATCAGTTGTAATCGAGGTATTTGAAATACAGTCTTTTCCCCTCAAATAGGTACAATTTGAGAACCAAATAGTGCCTTTCTGGCATTTGTTGTAATACACACAGGCACAATTTTAAGAAGATTTTTCATACCATACAGTTTGATGCTCAAACTAAAGGGCAGATGGAAGTAATATGTAGGAAAATCCACAGTAATTGCTTTTTCTTCGAATAAGTTTGTTATTTATAAAGACATGTTTCTCTTTATACCTTTCTATATTCAATGTTAGCAAAATTTGATAGCAGTACATAACCCGTCATGCAATTGGCCCTAAAAAGTGTTCAATATGCGCCATATGTAAACAACGGGCGAATGCAATGCACAATATTAAAAGAAAATGAAGACACCAACGATTCCAAGGTTTTAAGACAGAAGTTGCTGGCAGAACATATTTTAATTTGTATGGCTTACCTAAAACACAATATAGAAATGTTTTTGGCCTTCTAAAACTTCTGCAATTAGTAGCAGTCCAGAAAAGAGACTGTGCATGCTTAAATCCATCCCTTCACACCAGTTGCAACATTCTCAGCTGCTTTGGGCTGTAGAATAACAGCCAACAGTGGTACAGTCCCTGGCCACCATTACGAGATGGCCAGTAACTCATATTGGTAATATTGGCCCACCGTTACTGATTCTGAATGTCATTTACACTTTAGTAACCAGCCACACCCATTTTGACGGGGAGTGGTCCAGGCAGAGTATCTGATTTTTAGCTCTGCTCCATAGTTTCCGCATCTGATAAACCATGCCTGGCACTCTCACACTCTCTGATTCCAGGTAACTCTGGGTGCAAGAATAAAGGACCGTTATTGAGTGCAACAGCTACTTGCAGCATCCTCCCAACCCTTTATAACGCAAATGACCACAAAAAACACGGAGCTTTGTAGTACATGTCTTTATTCTTCAGAATGCAACTGTTAACTGTACACACTGCTCGTAAACTTTATTAACCACACCCAAATGATTACGTCATTCTACCACGGAGTTCGCTTTTCATATCTACAAGATATTACATCTCCCCCTCTGTTAATGAAAATATTACATATATACATCATAGTGCCTCAATGAGTCATCAAGGTGTTTGAACCAGTCTTTCAGGCCTTGTCTTGTTGATGAAGCGGAAGGGTGGGGCCTGCCTCAGGCACTGGGGATGCAGAGCTAGAATAAGAGGTGGGCTCTCCAGACTTTCAAGTGAGCAGATATCACTTCTGACATCTGGAGCCAACAAGCATCAAGGTAGGTTCTTGAAGTGTGATGAATCTCTTATTATGGACTTTCCAAGACATTGAATGATTACCATATGTCCTTTGCTCGTCACAACCCTCAGGGGTTCACCATTTAATGGAGCATAAGGCTTGTGTTTCTGTTTTTGTTTGATCAGGACCCGGTCTCCTTCCTTGAAAACTGTGTCCCGAGCACATCAGGGTTTATCAGCATAGATCTTCATTCTGGACTTGTGCAAGGAATTCATCTCATGAATCTTGTCTGCATCCACTGACCTAGGAGTGGTCCATTGCGGCAATTTGGTTCCCAAGCCTCTCCCAAGCATCAAGGTGGCAGGGTTTTTATGTGTAGTGGAATCGGGAATTGATATGTAAGCACGAAGGGCTGAACATAAAGCCTATTGAAGATCACTTCCTTGTAGTGTAGCATGCTCTACTACTCTCTTTAGGGTGTCCATGAAGCGTTCAACAACTCCATTGGCCTGTGGCCAGAGAGGGGTACTTTCCTAATGTTTAACATTCATGGTAATGAGAAAATCTTTAAACTCTCAGTTTTTAAACCGTGGGCCATTATCGGACTTGAGAATGGATGGGACACCTCATGTTGCAAAAATGTCATTTAATGCCCTATTGACTTTGTCATGTGTGGTTGACAACTGCTCTTCCACAAAGGACAATTGTGAGTACTCATCAACAATTGCCATTAGATAGTGTCCATTGTTTAGGGGGTCCAAAGAAATCAACTACAATGCTCTCCCACACCTGCTTCGGGAGGTCAAACATAATTAATGAATGTTGCGCTGTTTTGAGAAACAAGCAGTTGCACAAATTATATACCTTTATTTCAGTTTCAACTCTTTCATCACGGAGAGTAAACCACACTCGGTCTCGAGGAGTTCACTTGGTGGCAACAATGTCTCGATGACCCCCATGGGCTAGTTCAATGACTTGTTGTCACTCTCTGGAATGACAAATCTAGAACCTCTTAATATACTGCCTTCATAAGTGACAGACAGTTCTTCTCTCACTTTTTGGAATTCTTAATACTCAAAGTAATTTGTAAGAGATTGAGTGTGTTTCTTCCAGGACTCCTGGGCAATAATGTCTTTGAGAACACACAGATCTCGATCTATATTTGTATCAGCAAGAATTTGTTCCACCAAAAGAGCTGCAGGTATGCTTGACTTGACTATAAAGTTAGCATAGTGCTCAGCTGCTTTAGACTTAGTATTGTGACACTGCACTGCACTCGTGAAAAGTAGTCAGTGGGATTTTGATCATTTCCTGGCCAATGCACAGTAGTATAATTATACTCTTGCAATTGCAAACCCCACCTCTCGATGTGAGTGGTCATCTCTGCCTTTGGATTACCAAAAAACGGCGAGCACGCCTGGTGGTTAGTGCAAGGGTGAAGTGCTTTCCATGTAGAAACACATGAAAGTGTTCACAAGTCCACACTGCAGCCGGACTTTCTTACTCAGGTTGTGAATAAGCACTTTCAGTCTGCTAAAGACTCCTGCTCGCATAAACAACAATGTGCCTTGGAATGTTGTTGTGTTCACTGTTCTGGGCAAGGATTGCACCCAACCCCACGGGGCTGGTATTTATTACAATCTCAGTATGAAGTTTTGGATAAAAATAGGCCATTTCAGTAGCATTCGCAATTGCATGTTTGATTTTCCTAAAGTTTCTATCACAGGTGACCACTTGAACACAGTGTTCTTTTTTGTCATTTTCTCAAAGGGGCACTGACTGCAGCAAAATCACAAATGTATCTGGAACAGTAACTAGTCATGCCAAGAAAGGATCAAGGCATGGTCACATCTTGTGGTGGAGTAGAGGTTGATATGTCTTGTACTTAGCCATATCTGGTGTCATCCCCTTTTCTAAGAAAACATGCCCAAAGAATTTTAGTTTAGTTTTGCAAAGCTCACACTTTTCTGCATTCAAAATGAGACCAGCATCAGCCAGCAAGTGGGATACTTGTGTAAGGCCGTTGTGATGTTCCTTTCATGTGGCCCCCAAATACCAGCAATCAACACTATATTTAAAAACATGTGTGACAGGCTGCACTGTGTGGTGAATGACATCCTGAAAAAGTTCTGCAGCTGACGACACCCAAAAACATAGTATTTTTTATCTGAACAAACCAATATGGGTCGAAAAGGTAGAAATGTACCTGCAGTTTTCCTCTAGTTTGAGTTGATGGTACCCTTTGTTCAGATCAGGAAGAGAAAAGGCTTTGGCACCATTCAGCTATGTAATCATGTCTGCAATGTGCGGACCTGGATGTCGTTCTCTCTCAATTGCCTTGTTAGCTTCTTGCGTGTTGCCACAGATGCACACAGCACCTCCACTGTCCTTTTTGGGCACGGCCACTATGGGTCAAACCCATGATGTTGGACCAGCAGAGCTTTCAATGATGTCATGCTTTAACAGCATTTCCAGTTGTTTCTCAATAGCTTCCTACAAGTGAAGAGCAATTTGACGATGGTGTTGAGCAGCAGAGCAAATGACCTCATTGATATGAAGTTGCACTTTCATGGTCTTAAGCTTTCCTACTCCACGAAACAATGACAGGAACTGATTTACTATGTCAGCATGTGCATTTGTGTTATGGTTGATGGAAATCAGACATATGTCAGTAGCAGTACTGAAACTGAGTAAATATGCACTCGACAAAGTACCTTGAAGAACATGTATCAGTGTTGTACTTTCGTCTTGTTGTGTCGCATGGTTTCTACAAATGAATATTGACTTTGCAATGGCTTGGAGGTAGCCCATGTGTATACCTCTGTCTTCGAAGGAGTGTGATGGGGTATCGGCGACAGTTTATTGTACTTCTCTGCTTGCATGATGTTTATTGATGCACCACTGTCGATGATAAATGGTATAAATTAACCATTCACTTTGGTGTGATTGTGGGGCAACATCCAAAGGAACGTCGTTGTTTCCTGTGGTGATCTCGCTTGGATATGGACTCTTCTCTGCATGAAGCCAAACCCACGTGCTCACGTCATTTACCAGTTGACATCATTGCACAACCATCATCTTCACTGTCGCTCAACAATGCCATGGAGAAACCTTTGGAGATGAATTTGATGATGATCAACCTTGCTTAGTTTCCACTTGCTTCAATTGGTGTCGCAGCTTGGTCTTATGGGCATGGCTAGCGTGTTTCTGGAACTTTCTGTCATCCATTTTCTCTTCTCGACGTGACACAGTCAGTTTCTCTTTTGCTTTGCAAATTGTTACAAAATGTTTCTCTTTCCCGCAACCTTTGCATGTTTGTCCGATAATGGGACATTTACCTTCATGCAGAAAGGAGAATCCACATCGGAAGCACTAGTTTTTTCCTCTGAGACATGATTTTATATCCCTCGACCTTGTGTCTCTGTTTACTTTTCATGTTCAATGCTGATTTACTCCAGCTTCCAAATCAGCAGCTTGTTGATCTAGATGCTCTTCTGCTGAGGCCGCCATGATCACTCTCTCCAGACTGAGTGTCTCATGCAGCATACAGTGTCTGAAGGAGTTGGAAAAGGCAACCATCGATGACTCTGAGATGGGTGGCTTCTTCATCACTGAATTCATTGAACTTGCAATGCTTGATGAGGGCCTCTAGTCTTTCAGCAAACTCATCCATCGTTTCTCCAGCTTGCTGTATGTCTTGGTTAAAGATGTACCTTAGATAATCGATGTTCGTCATTGGATTGAAATTGATTCCTAATGCTGCCTTAATCTGATTGTAAGATATTTCATCAGCTTGGGGTATTTTCTTTATCGCTTCCTTCATTCCGTCACCTATAGGTTTTTTAGGTTTTTGATGATCTATATTTCACTTGTTTTTTCTTGCACGTCAATGAAATCATCGAATGTTTCAATCCAGGCAGTCAATCTGGTGCTAATATTCTGTTTTTTGGTGGAGTTGATTGGAAGCGGCGGTTTCAAGAACAAGGCGGCATCATAACCACCTGTGAACCTTCCTGCTGTCAAGAGCCAGGCTCACTCTGGCACCCTCTGCTGTCCACTTGAACCTTCTCCATTCATACAGTCTCTAAGCCCCAGCTGTGTGTTTGCATCAGTGTTGTTGTGGCAAATTGGATGTTGTATGGCCTCTTTTTCATCTTTGGCAGTGAGTAATTTCTTTGTCCCATGTGCATGGTCATCGCCATTTTCAACCTTCTGCATCGTACCTGGTTTTCACTGCCTTTAGGGTATCTTGGCAGCTGTATACTTTTGCTTTTGGCACGCTGTTACACTTCCCTATTGCAGCCTTCTGAGCTTCACTGTACCTGGTTGCCACTGCCTTTAGTGCTATTGCACAGTATGTCTGCTGGCTCTGTGTTATGTTGCAGAGCAGTACCTCTTCTTTCGGCCTTACCAGCAGGTTCCAGGTCGACTCTGCCTGAACTTTCCGTAAAGCGTTACAACAAACAATTGATGGACGGAATGCTGACAATGCAGACATTCTCCCCCAGTCAAGAGATCTGGGTTAAATCCATCGTTCTTTTACCCACTACACCACCCCAGTTTAGACATGGTCATATGCAAATCAGTCTTGACCCTGTGCCTCATGGGAACAGTCCAGCCCGAACTGCCAAGCCATGTCTTCCCTGGACCGGAATCAAGCATCCTAGGACCGGTTTCTGGCTATCAGCCGTCATCAGCCAGGATAGCTTGACTCCAGTGGCATAGTGAGCATGGGTCCCACGTCTGGGAATACCCATCCCACTTAGGGCGTAAAGCGCTACAACAAACAATTGATGGACGGAATGCTGACAATGCAGACATTCTCCCCCAGTCAAGAGATCTGGGTTAAATCCATCGTTCCTTTGCCCACTACACCACCCCAGTTTAGACATGGCCATATGCAAATCAGTCTTGACCCTGTGCCTCATGGGAACAGTCCAGCCCGAACTGCCAAGCCATGTCTTCCCTGGACCGGAATCAAGCATCCTAGGACCGGTTTCTGGCTATCAGCCGACATCAGCCAGGATAGCTTGACTCCAGTGGCGTAGTGAGCACGGGTCCCACGTCTGGGAATACCCATCCCACTTAGGGCGTAAAGCGTTACAACAAACAATTGATGGACGGAATGCTGACAATGCAGACATTCTCCCCCAGTCAAGAGATCTGGGTTAAATCCATCGTTCTTTTGCCCACTACACCACCCCAGTTTAGATATGGCCATATGAAAATCAGTCTTAACCCTGTGCTTCATGGGAACAGTCCAGCCCGAACTGCCGAGCCATGTCTTCCCTGGACCGGAATCAAGCATCCTAGGACCGGTTTCTGGCTATCAGCCGACATCAGCCAGGATAGCTTGACTCCAGTGGCGTAGTGAGCACGGGTCCCACGTCTGGGAATACCCATCCCACTTAGGGCGTAAAGCGTTACAACAAACAATTGATGGACGGAATGCTGACAATGCAGACATTCTCCCACAGTCAAGAGATCTGGGTTAAATCCATCGTTCTTTTGCCCACTAGACCACCCCAGTTTAGACATGGCCATATGCAAATCAGTCTTGACCCTGTGCCTCATGGGAACAGTCCAGCCCGAACTGCCAAGCCATGTCTTCCCTGGACCGGAATCAAGCATCCTAGGACCGGTTTCTGGCTATCAGCCGTCATCAGCCAGGATAGCTTGACTCCAGTGGCGTAGTGAGCACGGGTCCCACGTCTGGGAATACCCATCCCACTTAGGGCGTAAAGAGTTACAACAAACAATTGATGGACGGAATGCTGACAATGCAGACATTCTCCCCCAGTCAAGAGATCTGGGTTAAATCCATTGTTCTTTTGCCCACTACACCACCCCAGTTTAGACATGGCCATATGCAAATCAGTCTTGACCCTGTGCCTCATGGGAACAGTCCAGCCCGAACTGCCAAGCCATGTCTTCCCTGGACCGGAATCAAGCATCCTAGGACCGGTTTCTGGCTATCAGCCGTCATCAGCCAGGATAGCTTGACTCCAGTGGCGTAGTGAGCACGGGTCCCACGTCTGGGAATACCCATCCCACTTAGGGCGTAAAGCGTTACAACAAACAATTGATGGACGGAATGCTGACAATGCAGACATTCTCCCCCAGTCAAGAGATCTGGGTTAAATCCATCGTTCTTTTGCCCACTACACCACCCCAGTTTAGACATGGCCATATGCAAATCAGTCTTGACCCTGTGCCTCATGGGAACAGTCCAGCCTGAACTGCCAAGCCATGTCTTCCCTGGACCGGAATCAAGCATCCTAGGACCGGTTTCTGGCTATCAGCCGTCATCAGCCAGGATAGCTTGACTCCAGTGGCGTAGTGAGCACGGGTCCCACGTCTGGGAATACCCATCCCACTTAGGGTGTAAAGCGTTACAACAAACAATTGATGGACGGAATGCTGACAATGCAGACATTCTCCCCCAGTCAAGAGATCTGAGTTAAATCCATCGTTCTTTTGCCCACTACACCACCCCAGTTTAGACATGGCCATATGCAAATCAGTCTTGACCCTGTGCCTCATGGGAACAGTCCAGCCTGAACTGCCACGCCATGTCTTCCCTGGACCGGAATCAAGCATCCTAGGACCGGTTTCTGGCTATCAGCCGTCATCAGCCAGGATAGCTTGACTCCAGTGGCGTAGTGAGCACGGGTCCCACGTCTGGGAATACCCATCCCACTTAGGGCGTAAAGCGTTACAACAAACAATTGATGGACGGAATGCTGACAATGCAGACATTCTCCCCCAGTCAAGAGATCTGGGTTAAATCCATCGTTCTTTTGCCCACTACACCACCCCAGTTTAGACATGGCCATATGCAAATCAGTCTTGACCCTGTGCCTCATGGGAACAGTCCAGCCCGAACTGCCAAGCCATGTCTTCCCTGGACCGGAATCAAGCATCCTAGGACCGGTTTCTGGCTATCAGCCGTCATCAGCCAGGATAGCTTGACTCCAGTGGCGTAGTGAGCACGGGTCCCACGTCTGGGAATACCCATCCCACTTAGGGCGTAAAGCGTTACAACAAACAATTGATGGACGGAATGCTGACAATGCAGACATTCCCCCCCAGTCAAGAGATCTGGGTTAAATCCATCGTTCTTTTGCCCACTACACCACCCCAGTTTAGACATGGCCATATGCAAATCAGTCTTGACCCTGTGCCTCATGGGAACAGTCCAGCCCGAACTGCCAAGCCATGTCTTCCCTGGACCGGAATCAAGCATCCTAGGACCGGTTTCTGGCTATCAGCCGTCATCAGCCAGGATAGCTTGACTCCAGTGGCGTAGTGAGCACGGGTCCCACGTCTGGGAATACCCATCCCACTTAGGGCGTAAAGCGTTACAACAAACAATTGATGGACGGAATGCTGACAACGCAGACATTCTCCCCCAGTCAAGAGATCTGGGTTAAATCCATCGTTCTTTTGCCCACTACACCACCCCAGTTTAGACATGGCCATATGCAAATCAGTCTTGACCCTGTGCCTCATGGGAACAGTCCAGCCCGAACTGCCAAGCCATGTCTTCCCTGGACCGGAATCAAGCATCCTAGGACCGGTTTCTGGCTATCAGCCGTCATCAGCCAGGATAGCTTGACTCCAGTGGCGTAGTGAGCACGGGTCCCACGTCTGGGAATACCCATCCCACTTAGGGCGTAAAGCGTTACAGCAAAAAATTGATGGACGGAATGCTGACAATGCAGACATTCTCCCCCAGTCAAGAGATCTGGGTTAAATCCATCGTTCTTTTGCCCACTACACCACCCCAGTTTAGACATGGCCATATGCAAATCAGTCTTGACCCTGTGCCTCATGGGAACAGTCCAGCCCGAACTGCCAAGCCATGTCTTCCCTGGACCGGAATCAAGCATCCTAGGACCGGTTTCTGGCTATCAGCCGTCATCAGCCAGGATAGCTTGACTCCAGTGGCGTAGTGAGTATGGGTCCCACGTCTGGGAATACCCATCCCACTTAGGGCGTAAAGCGTTACAACAAACAATTGATGGATGGAATGCTGACAATGCAGACATTCTCCCCCAGTCAAGAGATCTGGGTTAAATCCATCGTTCTTTTGCCCACTACACCACCCCAGTTTAGACATGGCCATATGCAAATCAGTCTTGACCCTGTGCCTCATGGGAACAGTCCAGCCCGAACTGCCAAGCCATGTCTTCCCTGGACCGGAATCAAGCATCCTAGGACCGGTTTCTGGCTATCAGCCGTCATCAGCCAGGATAGCTTGACTCCAGTGGCGTAGTGAGCACGGGTCCCACGTGGGACCCGTGCTCACTACGCCACTGGAGTCAAGCGGTCCTAGGATGCTTGATTCCGGACCAGGGAAGACATGGCTTGGCAGTTCGGGCTGGACTGTTCCCATGAGGCACAGGGTCAAGACTGATTTGCATATGACCATGTCTGAACTGGGGTGGTGTAGTGGGCAAAAGAACGATGGATTTAACCCAGATCTCTTGACTGGGGGAGAATGTCTGCATTGTCAGCATTCCGTCCATCAATTGTTTGTTGTAACGCTTTACGCCCTAAGTGGGATGGGTATTCCCAGATGTGGGACCCGTGCTCACTACGCCACTGGAGTCAAGCTATCCTGGCTGATGACGGCTGATAGCCAGAAACCGGTCCTAGGATGCTTGATTCCGGTCCAGGGAAGACATGGCTTGGCAGTTCGGGCTGGACTGTTCCCATGAGGCACAGGGTCAAGACTGATTTGCATATGGCCATGTCTGAACTGGGGTGGTGTAGTGGGCAAAAGAACGATGGATTTAACCCAGATCTCTTGACTGGGGGAGAATGTATGCATTGTCAGCATTCCGTCCATCATTTGTTTGTTGTAACGCTTTTCGCCCTAAGTGGGATGGGTATTCCCAGACGTGGGACCCGTGCTCACTACGCCACTGGAGTCAAGCTATCCTGGTTGATGACGGCTGATAGCCAGAAACCGGTCCTAGGATGCTTGATTCCGGTCCAGGGAAGACATGGCTTGGCAGTTCGGGCTGGACTGTTCCCATGAGGCACAGGGTCAAGACTGATTTGCATATGGCCATGTCTGAACTGGGGTGGTGTAGTGGGCAAAAGAACGATGGATTTAACCCAGATCTCTTGACTGGGGGAGAATGTATGCATTGTCAGCATTCCGTCCATCATTTGTTTGTTGTTGAACTTTCCGTAAGGCCTTCACCTTCTTCTAATTCCTTGTACAGGATGAAGTGGGTCTTTGACTCCACATACCCCAACCGCTGGCTAATTCACTTTGACTCAGGCACACATGGCACGCATGAGCAGTCAGTTGAACCTCGGCAAACTGTCAGGGATAGCACTATTATTACTTTGGGTTACAGATTCCCTAACTCGTCGATAGTTGTAGCATACTCCCCAACCCAGTAGCATGGAAATCACCCTGCCACACATGGAGCTCTGTAGCGCACGTCGTTATTCTTCAGAGTGCAACCGTTAACTGTACGCACGGCGTCAATAACTTTATTAACCGCACCTAAACAATTGCGGTATTCTCCTATGGAGTTTATTAGAGACCAACAGGGTTCCACTGCTCATTGTCTGGAACACATTATGCTTCCCTCCCTTGGATAACAGTCTGATCAACGTGTATTCAGCACCTCATTCTTTAAAGGTTTCATCCAAGTCTCATCTTCAGGGCGCTGCCATGCCTTGTCTTTATTTCTGGATTGCATTTGTATACCTCTGGAGAAAGAAGTATGCAGAAGGCACCCAGAGTGCACAAGTGAATGAGTCTTTAGCGGCGTGCAAAATTTGTGTAATTTCATTTCTTGTAATTGTGTGACATTTTAGAAAAATTACCTATTATGTGTAAGTATGCAAAAAACAAATCTGTCATTTAGCTGTATAGTTCAGTATGACATTTGTCCTTGCATTAATTTTTGAAGCAATGACACTTTGGCACAAAATCAATAGTATGAAATACACTTAGCATGCATTTCATTTCTTTTAATTGTGTGACATTTTGGAAAAACTACCCAAATTTATGTGCATTTATGCAAAATACAAATCAGTCATTTGGCTGCATATTGTAATATGACATTCGTCCTTGCATTAATATTCGACGCAAGGGCACTTTTGCACTAAAATAATGGTACGAAATACACAATGGATGCCTTCAACACCACTCACATTGTGGTTGATTGCTTTGTTCCCCTACTCCTACATTAGCCAAATGGTGGCATACTTACCCAATGCCGTGCAAGAGTATAATTTTGTGAAGTTCATGTAACAAGTGTATTGCGAAATTCCCGAATTTACACATCTACTCCAGCAGAATTTAAATTCCACCCGGTGTCTATAAATCTGTTGCTGAGAGTTATGCGGTGCAGGAGCGCAGTTGGTGGCTTAAGGGGTGTTGTGGTAAAAAAGCACGGCAGTGACCATCTAACCACCCTCCTCATCCCTATGAACAAAGGCACTATCTTGGCGTAATGATTAATTAACATAATTGAAACTTTAGTGGGAAAACAAACACAGATAATGAAAAAAAACATAAAGACCACTCAGCATCCAAATATTTCCTAGCTAACATCCAACAGCAATTTGCAAATACCTTTCGCCCCAAAATACTTCCGTCTTCCAAAAAATAACATGCAGCCTACAAATATGTTTGTATACATCCGTTTAAGTCCAGCCTTTATAATTTCCTATACCCCTTCGACAGCCCCATCTTCGCCCCCCTCTTCTCCAGATAAGCCAGGGAGCTGCTCGCAAACCGACAGTCATTATTCCACATTATACGAAAGAACCGCTGATGCCTCGCCTGCTGCCTGCTAATCCTTTCAAAGCGTGTCCCATTTCTGTTTTGTTGCTGTCGCTCCCCTTCTGTCTAACAGGTCCCCGGCATATCTAAACCCAAATTGCTCCCCGTGCACTTATCTGTGCTTCCCAGGTGCATTACGATGCAGTTGCCTTCAGGCTTGAAACTGGCTCCTGGATGTGCAAAGCAGCGTCTACTGCTCGCTGGGTCGCCAATGATATACAGCCACCGCGGCTCTCAGGCAAAAAGGTAAGAAATCGACACCGGGAGGATTGGAAATGAGCGGGAAAAGCAATAGATGTGCAGAAAAGGTGCATGAATAAAATTCTGCCATGAAAGATAAATCAGACAAAAGATACAATATATATGGGAATAAATGTGTATCAAAAGAAGGCAGATAATAATGATAGCAACAACAGTAATAATAATAATAATAATAGACTGTAAGAAAAAATATATTATAAATGATAAAAACAACTATAAATTTAAATAATGCAGACATTAATATTGATGGTGATACTGCTAATGATAAAGGTAATCAATTAAATATAATTCTAAAAATCATTAGTAATAATATAAAACCATCAAATTCAATACAAATATTGATCACATTGAAAACAATAATTCTTGTAATATTAATAATATTAACGCGGTGACAGAATACTCTGCAATATAAGTTAACCTGTTCGCTGCTTCTGTCGGCCAGCGGCCGTCGCGAGCACTACCTGGCTAGTGCTGCGCACGTCCGTTGGCCGACGCGCCCCCCCCCATCTTTAAAAACGCTGGACCGCCACGGTAAAAGCGTTAAAGTATCTTTTGCCAATAATGTGATATGTTCTCATTTTCCAAAACAATTGCATTTTTTTCTGGAATTCTCAGTTAGTTTACTCACCAAGTATGAAACCTTTGTTTTAATATTGCAAAAATATTCAAAAGCGGGTACACACACCAGCTTTGTTCCTTTTGGAAGATACTGTAATAAAACCTTCAACCCTTTTCTTCTTAGTATTATTCCCTAAAAAACATTGAACTCTTGCAGTCAGCCATTTCTACCGTCATTTTTTAAAAACTCAGGGGCACATGTACAACCCCTATCGCCACGAGAACATCACTTTTTGTGATGTTTCCGTGGCGATAGGGGCTTTGCCTTATTTACAAGGCAGCGTTAAGCCACTTAATGTGGCTTAACGCTGCCTAGTAAATAAGGCCCCCTTTCGCACAATGCTTAGCGTGAAAGGGGAGGGCAGTGGGTGTTGTGGGGGGCGTTCCACAGCAACACCCATTGATTTTGACACTGCCCCCTATTTACAAGGGCAGAGTAAATAGGGGGCAGCGCCAAAATTAAGACCAGGGAAAACCTGGTCTTAAGTTGGCGAAACGAGGAGAAATGATTTGTTTCTCCATGTTTTTGCTTTTTCCATGTGTGCTGCCTCGTGCAGCACACATGGAAAAAGCAAAAAACATTGGATTGTTTATGTACAGTAGAGGTCCCCCTTCCTGCACATAAACAATCTTTAAAAAAAATTACATTTTGTGACTTCAATGTGTGCTGAATTAAGCAGCACACATAGAAGTGAAAAAATGCCATTTAAAGATGCACCTTCCTGCACATAAACAATCTTCCCCTGCATGAAGATACGGTGCCTGCGTTGGTGCTGCACTGCTAAGTGTAGCGCCAGTGCAGGGTGAAACACAAGGCTGCACCATATTGTTGTAAATATGGTGCAGCCTTGCGTTTCTGAAGTGGCGAAGTAAGGCGTTAAGCCATTACGGCTAACGCCACACTCAGTCACTGCCTTGTACATATGCCCCTCATTTTATTGACATTTGTCATATATACGATACAGACATCTTTAGGAACAGTGATACATGTTGTTGATTCAAGCATTTGCACAATAACCATCCAGCATAATAATACAGAAATCAAGTACAACTGAGATCAAAGGTGACACACATTAATGAACAGGTTATACTACCCGCTCTTTATGCACTAATAAGCAGTGCGTGTGAGTCCCACAGGGTCAGGGGTAAGTAGCCATAGGAAAGGTAGGGAGTAACAAAAAAATAAAAAAATAACTTGCAAACTTAGCTTGTTGAACTGAAGGGCGCTTGGTCATCGTGTGTGTGTGTTAGTGCCAAAAGCAGGATATTGAAGCTTCGGGGAGGTTAGTGTGGTGAGCAGGGAGGGTGGCGGGGGAAGGCAACAGGGGTCTCGTCTTGTGCACAGTATGGTGAGGTGTGGCCAAGGCATGTCTAGGGGTTACATATACGAGTGGTAATAGCTCAGTTGTCGCCTGCCGAGCTCCCATCTGGAGTGGGTACTAGGTGACCTTCTCAGTCTACTTGTGGGATGCCTCATAGTATCTGGTCCCATGCTGGGGCATGATCAGGATTACTCTGCCCCTTTTGCACTTTAAGGGTTATAATCACGCTCTCGCACTCCACCCACCTGATTAGTTTCCATCTCCATCCCAGCAGGGAGGGGATCCAGAGGGATTTCCAAAACATAATGATGTGCTGATGCACCAAGACAAAAGATAAGTCTGCAAACCTGGAGGCAATAGTTCTAGTGTGGGGTTTGAGAAAGAACCCCAATAGACAAACAGCCAGAGACCTATAGAGTGCGCGGCCTGTAGCTGGAATAATCAAAGTTGTCACATACTCCCAGTAAAGGGCATGGACTAGGCAGTCTCACACCATATGGTAGAAGCCTGCACCATCCAGCTGATACCTGTGGTCCACAGGAATATGCAATTGAGTCATTTGGGTGTCAGGTATATGCTGTGTACCTAGTAATACCAGATTCATTTGAAGCAGGTGTTGCAAGAGGTACAAGGAGTTTAGCATAGAACATTGGCATAGTCCCTTTTCAACAATTCTCGGCCCAGGTCCATGGTCCAGCAGGTCCTCAACAGGGAAAAATCATGCTTGGTTTGGGAGCGTAAGGAATGGTAGAGGAGAATGACTGCCTGGGTGGGTGCTGTAGTGGTACAGAAAGTATTTAGGCAATTGTGTTCAGAGGTTTCCAGTCCCTCCACATCCCATGCCTCTTTTAGAGCCACTGCCATCGTGCCGTACAAAAGGAACTGATGAGAGGGATATCAAACCCAGCCATTAAATCCTGAAAATTACACAGTTGGCCGTTCAGAAACCAGTCTCCAACAGTCGTCATACCCCTTTTGTTCCCACTCCCATTGTCCAGTTCAGTCCCCTGCAGTGGGAGATGATGCAACATCAAGAAGGGAGGTCCTTGGCATAGGGAAGCTTTGTCTTGGTGCGCTGCAAAGGTCAGGCCAGTGCAAAATGAAGTGTGGAGTGCACAGGGCCTTCTGCATCTACCAACGAAGTGGTCACAGAGTGAGGAGCATTGACGTCAGGCAGGGCTGCATGGAAACAAGCCTTAGCTCCCAGCCACAGCTGCCTCAAAGCTCATTTTTCCTGATTTCTGCCCATTTCAGTCACGCAGCAAAGTAATATAGCTCCTTATCCTTATAAGGCCTCCCTCATATGCAAAGAGGGGTAGTTTACTCAAAGCTATTCAGTGGCGGTCTACTCCCCAGATGCGCCAGGTGAGCAGTCCATCCATTTCTTTGGCAAGAGATCTGGGGAGGCGGACTGGCATAGTCACGAAATAGTAAAGGACCCAGGGAAAAATAATTTTCTTCCCATGACAGATCTGGGGGGATGGAGCCATAATTCTATGGACCTACATAGAGGCATGTGCCACTCTAATATTGCCCTCAATCAGTTCTGCTTCAGTGTAATATACCTTTACATCGAGATGGCATAACATAATTGGTGCCCATCGGAGAGTTGTTCCGATTTCAGGGCTTGGGATATACAAAAGAAAATAATTTAATTTGTCCCAGTAGGAAAGTAGGATCTTCTTTTATGGTTAGCCCCACTTTTTGCCTGGTGCTATGCTGTTTCTGACTAGCCTGAATGGGACCCTGCTAATCAGGACCCCAGTCTCTGAGCTTTTTTCCCTAAATTGGTATGGTAAGTACTTAGGTACCTCCCAGATTGGATACTGGTGTGACGTTCTAAGTCCCTAATATATGGTACTAAGGTACCCAGGGCATAGGTACACCAGCAGCACCCCATGGGCTGAAGCATGTATTATGCCACCCATGGGAGGCCACTTAAACTGTAACTACAGGCCTGCCTGTTTGAGGGAGCGTTTTAGGGGGCAAAAGGGGCACCTTAACTTGAGGCAGGGTGTGTAGGAACGCTCACACTAAAATGAAGGAAACAGATGTGTGAGACATGGAAGCTAAGCCAACAGGTTTAACAGATTTATTTAGAAGGTGCAACTTCAAGAAACTTCAAGAAAAGGCATACAAATATAAACTACAAATATAGTGACCTCGCATTCACAGAGTGTCATATGAATCAGAAGGCATTTCTACATGGAAGCATTGAACTCGTTTGGAGAGAGACACTTCAGAAAACCTCAAAGACACATTTATAAATGCATTATGAAAAACATAAGTTAAATCAAGGAAAATGTTCTCAGAATGCACGTTTAAACCTAAAAGAAAGCTGCCTTGCAAGTGTAATATAAGCATTAAATTCTCAATAGGAAAACACCAATTTGGAGACAAAATGGCATACATAGCATATACTGCAATTATATTGGCAAGTTAAATTGTATCTTAATAAAACAAAAAACAAGAGCTCTTGGGGAGCACCCACACCCACCTGCCATCCACCAACAGACGGGTGGGGTAGTCCGCCGAGAACCCCGCGGGCTCCCTTTTTATACTTTTTAAGGCAGTGAGAAGTGCCTACACGTCATCCCACGCCAGTCCTACCTAAGTCACTTATAGCATGGTTCGCACATTTATCAGACATTGTTGCGCTTATTCTACTAAATGCGGAAGATAGACTAGGTGAAAGGTTATATTCTCAGGCCAAGCGCTCGTCGTAAATTGCATAGGGCAAGCAGAAAATATGTAATGCAAAGGAATAAAATATATATATATATATGTCTTGGTTGCCACATTCATCATCATGGTCTGATGTCCTTGTGGTGGGAACTAACTTCTCTGTTCTCATAACCAGACTACCCAGGATGTGGTGGACTATATTTCAACAGAAGAGAAAGATATTGAACTTTGCGCCAGTGAACTTCGCACACGGGTAGGGTGGGGGCTCTATAGTTTGAAGAAGGAGACCTCGCAAAGAGAAGCGGGCTTTGATTTTTAGTCAGACAGGCTTAGAGCCTTCTTTTCAGTAAAATGGGTGCAGAACTTTGGTCAATTCAACAAAAGGCCTACAAATTAGGCAGGCAGGGCCTATATAAGGGGTTCATACTTCAGGTGTAGGCAGAACGGGCCTGGGGTACCCTATGATAAAAAATAGACCCTGCTTCATTCTCTCCTCTTGTTCATTTATTGAACAAAATTCTTACAGCAATCTTTTCAGGCCCTCCTCCTAGTAGGTGTATCCCAGGGGTGTCATTCATTGGAACATTGGCTCTCTTGTATCTTCCTTATCGTCATATAGACTCCTTCAGGCCTGTCAAATTTGACATGCTGTTTTCTGTGTTTGTAGACCGGTGTGTGCAAACATAATATCCTGCCCTGTCAGCTGTCCCGTTTTTCATCAACGGCTATTCATTCAATTTGGTACAATATCTCTGTTTCATTTGAGCAGTATCTCAGGTATGACACTGTGATCAGAATTCACTATATGGAACTTAGTCATTATAATGGTAGCAATGGGGGTCAATGCTGCAAGTAGCACCCATGATCATCTTCTCTAATTGTTTTGAAAGTCTTGAGCAGGGCTTGAGGCATTGTTCCAATCGTTGGTACGCGTGGCTAGTGTGACTAGTTGGAAGAATGTCTTATCTTCTGCTGTACTTTTACTCTTTTCAAAAAAGTCTGCTGAGTAATAATGTAGAGCCTCAGATATGATACCTGTAAAGAGAAGAAGTAACCGTTGGTGCCTGTCTTCAAGTAATTTGAGAGGTTTGCAAGCACTTCTATTACTTAGGCACATTCAATATGAAGAAAACAAAGTGATGAAAAGGTAAAGATGTCTCGTTGTCAGAACTTGTAGACTGAGGGGTTGGGGCATTGATGTTCCCAGACGTTCTTTAGGTGATGTATCCTTGGGGCCCGCTTTACACACTCTTCCTTTCTCTTCTGTGTAGCACGTGCAACCCTTCAGGATGAGCTTGGGATATCATTCCCACTTGGTAGTTTCCGTGGAACACATGTAGTTTCTGTGTGGCTCCTTGCCCCTTGCACAACCCCTCAATCACATATGAGATGAACGCCGGTCCATTGTCAGAACCCAAAAGCATAGGTACTTTAAGGCGCGGTATGAACTCTTTCAGGAGGCATTTGGCAACAGTTTGTGCATTGCTGTCCGTGGATTGGCATGCCTCAGTCCATTTGCTGATCATGCACACAATAACCAACACATACTTGTAGTTTGAGAAGGGGGTATGTTGATGAAGTCCATTTAATGTGGGGAAATGAAGTGGCCTGAGGCAGTGGAAATACAGCATTAGGAAAACAGTCTGATCTTCCTATCACATGGTACAAGTGATGAAACATGAAAAAGACGGGCCATGGGAGCAAGCATTATCGTTGGTGAACATATCTTTCCATTTGGGCCTATCCGTATTCCCAATCCTGTTTGCCTTCATCCTCCCCTGTTCCCTTCTTCCTTTTCTTCCACCCAGCCCTTTCAATAATATACTTAGTGTCATAGTACATATCATCATCCTTTATCTTTATATCATGATATCATGTGTAGTAGAAGCAATCTGAACCATTGTGTACTCGCAACCAATTAATGCTATTCCTTTTTGTACATCTGCATCAATAAATTCTTTACCAATTGATACATAGTCCTTGGAGGAGGTGTGTCCAGCATATTCTACAATTGAAACTTTGGCAGCAATAGGTCTTCCAATAGTTGAGCTATTAATGGTGCACGATGCATTTGTTGGCCGGCTGAGGTAAGGAGGGAATTCCAAATGAAGGAAAGAACCTAAAAACCGGAAACTGAAAGTATCTTCTTTTCTGCCAGGAAACTATATTACTTATATTGATGGCATTTTTAGTCTTTTAACATTGTGGGCCACAGAAAATTGTATGTACTATGTTAAGCCTATGATCTAAAAATATCAAAGAGAATAGCTCCATTTTACCTTGTATTACATCTTCTATCATTGTGTTCTGGGCGGTAAGGGATGGCAGTCCTTGACCTCACCTTATTATGTCACTTTTTCTTTTGTGTGGCTTGTCTATCATTTGACGCTGGGCCAAGTCTAGGGCGTAATAGCAACCAGAAAATGTAAAAAGGTGGCTGTGTGTTGTGGCGAGAAATGCATGCGAAAGCCTTCCTCCCCATCTTTCTACCACTTGACTGAATATTCAACCTAAAAATTATTTTGGCATCCCTGTGCAAGACTTTAAAAAGAAATTCATTATCTCCAAAAGCAAAAAAAGAATTAAAACATTGTACTATAGCTGGACCCAACAGCAAACACAGATGAAAATCTCTGTCACAGTAACACCCTTAGGAATCAAAACACTCATAGTTGTCAAACTGTGCCCAGGGATGTGGAATTCCTATATCCCCACGCCCAGGACATATTGTTTGAGGTCAAGGGCAACAAGTTTTCATGCGTGTTTCATCCTTGGGACAAGTAGGCCCAACCCCTACAACACAAACCCTTTGGCTGCCAGTTTACAGTACCTCATTATGGATCAGGGAAAGGCATTGTCTGCAATAATGATAATATTTGTGTCCATGTGTTAATGCTGTTCAAACTTGTATTTATTGTTCATTAATGCAAAGGCTTTATCATTAGGGTGAGTGCTCTAAGTAAATGTTGTAAGCTCAGACTACACTACTGACAGTGGTTTCAATATTTAGCAATGTGAGGCTATGTATACTGCTCTCAGAATGCTCTCCAATTAGATGCAAATATTTGCAGAAGCTTGAAAGCAAGACTGATAATTCTTTGCTTTCAAAATAAAAGGTTCACAAAAAAATGCAAAAACATTTCGCTAAACTACTGGAATAAGGTAGGTACCATTTCTTTTCAACATAAAAATAAACAAGCATTGGTAAAGCCAGCGGGTCTGAAATTGTTGGTCAGCCCTTTGGCTTTGTCAATGCACAACTTGTTTTGGCAATACTTTTGTGAAACCTCATTGGTGTGGGAGCTGTTGGACCCTCACCATTATAAAAAACATTGGAAAAAGCAAAAATTGTGTTGGTCTCAAAAATCACACATTGCACAGTAGTTCCTGGCACTGAATAAAACAACTGTGTGCCGATATGCTTCTTCTGAAAGAACAGAATGAAGTCACTCACAGTGAAGCTAGCCAAGAGAGAGGGAGAGAGACAACATTTTGTTAAACATAAAAGGTCATGGTTAACGCCAGACCTAATAAGGGGCCCAATTATTAAATAAAGTGCACTCATGTCCTTGGATTATGTTCAGATATACAACTTTTGTGAATTCACAAGACTACAGAAGTAGGCCAAGAAATAGTACTCCTAGAAAATATTTGTGAACTGCAGTTAAGCATGAGCAAATATGCAGGTGTAGATTTGCTCAAGTGAAACTCTTAGTTATTGCAAGTTCACTTTTCCTCCAGCCACTTCTTTTGTGAGCCAGAACTGTTGCTTACCATTACCTTCAGCCCCAGTACATAGATCTGCGTAAACGTGGCAACATAAGGGAATTGTTAGTATTCAAAGCCTACTATGGAAGGAGCCCTAGCATAATCAGAAAGGCTATTTCAGAGCTCTTAAATAATGACATTGCTGCCATAATTTGTCGCTGCATTACATGGCACAAAAGGGACAAGTGGAGTTTGCTATAGGACAAGTATATTTAAGAAGCAACCTGCCCCATGGACAAGTAGATATTTCATTAAATTCCACACCCCTTTGTGCCAATCCCTTATAGCTTGAAACCTGTTTTCAAACACCCTGAAAGATTGCACCTATATATTAATAGACATATTAAATCTGTACACATTTTATCCATGAAACATTATAATACGAAGCACTGTTATTCAATGCACACTATCCTTCTGTATTGGCATATACTCATTACTAATGATCAATACATAAACATAATCTAAACACAACATTACTACTTTTCCTATTACTCCTATCCTTTCGAGTCCCTGGCGAATGCACTGCATTAGAATGCATTTTAGCACATTCCACCGTACAATGTAATTTGTTACAACAATATTCTCTCCAACTCTGAAGAACCTAGGAATGAAAAACATTAATATACATACACATTATTTCTTTTAGATACACATATAAAACAGCACTTCCCCTTGCACCATTCAAATAGTCAAAACCCTTCAAGAACGCAATATACTTAGTGCCATTCTATATATACATCTGCTTGTGAAGATGGCGGTGTTCCTGTTGCGGCTGATCACCGTCTTCTTCCTCTTTGGACTCAGGAATGATGGGGCCCTTCACCTTCTGCCTGAACACCTGAGTAGAAAGAAACTTCGCAGCGCGTGTTAACTTATACAAATATATGTCTTCTTTCATAATTTCAATGTCACTGTTCGGTCTAGTTGATGTGACTTATACACATATTAATTGTTCATTGAGAAGTATATGGGGCATTAGGTTGTTGTCAGAACATTGTAATATTTGTGAGTGAAAAAAGAGTGATCCATGGGCAATAAACTATCTTTGCTTTCTCTCAATTTATTCATTTCTTCATTTCCCTCAATTGTGGCGCTTATTTTGCCTCTTTTATTTTTAAGCAGTCCTGTTCTGGCATTGCTGAAAGTTGTTGCTGCTTTAATGTCATAATGGGCAAACGTGTGGGAAAATGTAGTAGGCCTGAGCCTGTGGCATGATAAATCTTTCCTGTGCAGTCTGCTTATTCTAAAAATGTGTAGTGAATCAGCCACTTTTGTGGTCTGACACCCTATGATGACCCTCAACCACCACCATTCTGTACTGACTTAAGTGTGTTATGTTACCTTAGCCTTAATGTAGGATGGGTTTGCATATGCCTGCTTTTCTTCTGCCTTTTAGTGGAATAGTCTTTCCAAGAATAGAAGGTATGGGATGTTGAGGTGCAGTGCTGTGGGTGGTGGTGCACACATGTGCTCAATGTTGTATACTGAGGGATTAAGTGTATAATGTTATTTGGGTTAGGTGAATTATGACTTTGACCTATTGGCTTTGACGTGGTCTAATGTCATTCTGCCTTCTGACTTTACCTTGCTTCAAACTTTTCTGTTTGTACAGTGGTGCTTGTAAGTTGTGTGGATGAGAATTATAGGTGCTCCTTTGACATGGTCTCATGTCATCTTGCTTTTCAATCCATCCTGCTTTGGGCCTTTGTGTGCATGGCTTAACTAACTCTGAAGCCATTTTCTGTGCCTGCACGAAGCTGCAAAGTGGGGAGGGCATGGTCTGCTCTTTCCTCCTGCTTTTCGCATTTTACTGACTAGAGAGAACTGGTTCTTATCAAAGGAATGTACATGGTTTGACTTGTAGTCATAGCAAGGGCCTGATCAACCGTTGCTCTGACCTTGAAGCAGGCTGGTACGGGCTCTCATGAGAACTAGGGGGCAGAGTTTGCTAGAAGCTTCGCTGTGTTTGAATGTGTATTAAAAAGGGGAGTCTACACTGGCTTGGTGGAAGTTCATCCGTGGAGCAGACGTGCTGTCACGGAAGAGTAGAGGCTGGTGTCACCTCTGACCTTCACCCGGTTCAAGCAATGGACTCCCCTTGAGCAAAGCGGGGTGAAATGATGGAGCATTAGGTGAGGTGTCTCTGCTACTAACTGTCTCTTGATTCTTTTCTGAATTCTTTCCTTTCCTTCTTATTTTCTGATTCTTATATCCATACATATATATTTCTACATATATATTTGCCTTGATTGGGTTTCAATCATACTATTGATATGTTAGAGTCTGCTATGTTAGGTACATTTGGCTAACTGTGTGGTGCAATTTACAAATAAATACATCCCAGATATACCAATTTGTCTTTTCCTTGAAGCAGGAGGTGTAGACTCTTCTTGGCCAAGTATTCTGTTGTAGAAGGATGGGTGAATTCCCTTCTAGCAGGTAATTGTGTTATAGGAAGTTGGTCTAATCCAATCCTGGCAAGTGATGTGCAAAGTCTGTGTATATATTGTTTTCTTGCCTTGGCTTTGGGGGAGTGTTGAAAGTTTGCCCACCTTAGGAAGTGCTGTGTATATGTTATATTCCATAAGTTTGGAACTGATATTCTCTCCCTGGGAAAGTGACAGTACATTCCTTCGTCCAGGGGAGATCTAAGGTTTGTCATTACAAAATGTTGCAAAAACCTCAAAACATCACATAACTCTGAAAGCCGAAAGTGAATGAAGAATCAAAACATTGTACTCTAATAGTTCCCAGGAGATAGGAGACAAGAGGAAACTCGTAGTGGTCGAACTGAAAAATATATGCAACCACCTCTAAAGTCTGCAACTCTACTTTTAAAAGGCCTCTTTAAGTCCACACCTATTATTCTGACAATACTGCGATACTGAGCATTGCTTACTCCATGCATACTGTCCTTTAACATTGAGATCTACTTTATATTGGCACGTATTATTTATTCTTTTGTATTTTCCTAGCACTGGGGCATGTGTGAAGGAAGTTGGTATGGTGGCTACCTGTCATAATCTATTCCTACGAATCTCTGGTTGTCTCATATTTTGAAGGCTGCACACAGCTGTGCATATCCGAAAACGTATTCCTTACCTCCTCTCACCCATCTGCACATAAACACATACATATTCCTTCACTAAACTGCACAACGTGAAACCTGAAACACTGTATTCAATATCGGCTTCCCCCGTTACCAAATTGTGTGATTCTAGGCAACTTATTTCTCTTGTTCACTTCCACAGCCCAACGTATTCTTACACATACATATTCGTTCTTCTAAATCTCATGTTCGTTGCCAACCACAGGAAGTCTCTTTCCTGTCTGGCTCTACGCCCAGAATCTGTGGTCAGCCAGGAATGCTACTTCTGAAGGCAGCCCAAGAAAAAATCTATTAACCCTTCAACACCACGCAATATCCAGACACATGTGTTGTCTTTAATTGTACGCAAAATATAGCTTATTTTTAAATAATATGGCATTTTTGTAAAGCGGACGTTCACTCAGAATGGTATTGTGGTGCAAAATAGCATATCTTTATTGTTCCCCTAACTCAGTGGTACTCATTTTATCCACCTTGGAAAGATGAAAGGCTGAGGATACCTAGCAGCATTTGACGTGTGACCATGAAGTCAAACCATGGGTGTAGCTAGCGTGCATTCCACTCCATCATTTTATCTCCCCTCTTCTGTGCACTTCCGTGCACAAGAAATCGGAAGAGAACAGTCTTAACTTGCTAATTCCAATCTACTGTCTAATGTTCACCATCTGCTCCGACATTTACATTGCTCTAAGTCTAGTGTCACTAACTTTCTTGGCCACCACACACAATTTCCAAATCTTTTCTATTAGCTAACTCAACTGTGTGCGCTCTGTGGAAGTACTTCCTGGATCTGCCCTAGCATTCAGGCTACTGCTTGTGACTGCCTCAGCTGCTGCTGAATTTGGACGCAGGTAGGAGTAAATTATTCTGTACTTAGTTGCTCAGTACTGCAATATTTGGTGTAATCTTCAGTGTGAATTATAATAGGTCATCAAAATAGAGAGATATTAACATGCATTTGAAACTAAAAGTATCTTCTTTTTTGGCAGGAAACTATATTACTTATATTGATGGCATTTTTTGTCTTTTAACATTGTGGGCCACAGAAAATTGTATGTACTATGTTAAGCCTATGATCCAAAAATATCAAAGGAAATAGCTCCATTTTACCTGGTATTACATCTTCTATCATTGTGCTCTGGGCGGTAAGGGATAGCAGTCATCTCTGGGCGGTAAGGGATGGCAGTCCTTGACCTCACCTTATTATGTCACTTTTTCTTTTGTGTGGCTTGTCTATCATTTGACGCTGGGCCAAATCTAGGGCGTAATAGCAACCAGAAAATGTAAAAAGGTGGCTGTGTGTTGTGGCGAGAAATGCATGCAAAAGCCTTCCTCCCCATCTTTCTACCACTTGACTGAATATTCAAGTGGGAGGATTCATTACTAATAGTTCAAGCACGCCAGAAAGGTGAGGTGAGAAGTGTGAGGTGTGTCGGTCAAGGAACTGAATGTACTTCATTCAGGGTATAATGAGTTAAAATAGGGGAGCCTATTTAAAACCGTGCTCAAAGAGACATAATTAAGAGTCGTGAAAGCAGCTACTTGGAAGCTAGACACAGTATTCATTGGATGCACCGCGCACCAGTTGCGTGGTCTCTAATTGAACCTGTCTCAGTTAAAGTGGGTGTGCTTGGCACGTACCAAGATGTTCCTGCTGATCACTTATCACTACAGTGCACAAGAGAGAAGTACGTCTATATATAACATCTCCGGTGGTACCACTGTGAGAGAAAGAGATGAGAAAGGCCCATAAGCCAGATAAGAGAGGGAGAGACACAAAATGCAGACCGAGAGAAGGAAATAGAGAATTTAGTTTGTCCCAGGAGGAAAGTAGGATCTTCTTATATGGTTAGCCCCACTTTTTGCCTGGTGCTATGCTGTTTCTGACTAGCCTGACTGGGATCCTGCTAATCAGGACCCCAGTCTCTGTGCTTTCTACCCTAAATTTTTATGGTAAGTACTTAGGTACCTCCCAGATTGGATTCTGGTGTGACCTTCTAAGTCCCTAATATATGGTACTAAGGTACCCAGGGATTAGGTACACCAGGGGCACCCCATGGGCTGAAGCATGTATTATGCCACCCATGGGAGACCACTCAAACTGTAACTACAGGCCTGCCATTGCAACCTGTGTAAGCTGGTGCTAGTACCATTTACAAAAGATATAGATTCCCTATATCTAAGGTCACTGCACTTAAAACCTATAAGTCACCCCTACAGCAGGCCGTTCAATCCTGAAGGCAGGGTGCTTGGTTCTAAGTGTGAGGGTGCCCCTGCATGAGCAGGATACCCCTACAGCCTACGGAGTCCATTCTCCCAGGTTGTAAGTGTAACAGCCATATAACACATAGAGGAGCATTACGTCATTATGCGATGACCATCTTAAAACTGGCTGGAACGAACTCTATCATGTATGGTATCAAACATGTTGAAATCATACGCCTACACCAACACCGTAAATGGTTTTGGAGGTATGATTCCATGCACTGTAAAGCTCCTCCGGGAGGCCCTCAGTGCTCTCAGTACCAGTCTTCCTCACCCGGACAGCAGAACAATGCTGCTGCCAACCAGAGACATGATTCTGCCCTCCTGCTGCTGAGCCAGGCTCGATCAGAGGAAGGCAGAACACTAGGTATCCTGTCACAGGGAGGTGTGACCACCTCCCTGACAGGGTTTAGTGTATTGAGGCCGGATGGGAGTGCTTGCCATCACCACTTTATCTGCTTGTAGGGCACATTTGGTGCCCTCCTAGCATAGTCCAGTTCAAACCAGCTCAGGAAGCCGTTGACTCCCGCTCTGGCGTGAAACTGGACAAAGGCATGGGAGTATCCTCCCCACTGTCCAACCCCTACCCTGGGAGGGAACCCTGAATCATCCCAACCCTTTCCTTAGGGTACTTAAGGGCTTACCTGAGGGTGGGTCCCTAGATTCGTTGTGGGACACGATTAATTTTGAGATACCACTTCTTCTTCAACTGGCTGGGCACTCTAGACTTTGATGGACTTCGTTCTGGGCATCAAGACAACTGGGAAGACTCTGGCTGCTCCTGATCTCGTTGCCCTGCTCGTCTGCTGTAGCATCCATGTCTGTGCTCCATACCGGAACCTTCTGAGGCTTGTGGGCATCCACGACACCTGAAGGAATCTCCCTTGAAGTAAAGGATTCACTTCCCTTCATCTGCAGGCACAGCAACTAAACTGACCAGTCTGCTGATCCTGGGGTCCCATGGACTCTGAAATGCTCAGCAACACAGGTAGTGGTTCCTCACATCCATCGAGGCCTGCCCTGTCCTCTCACAGAGTTTGAGTCCAGTTTCCCGCATCGATGCCGCAGGAACCAATCCCCTGTGCACCGCGTCGACTCACCGATGCCACAGCTTATTGGCTTCCTTCCATCAAGCTCTTTGGGCTCCCAGTAGCCCACAACTCAAGCACCTCCAGTGACCAAGATCTTTGTCCTCACCACATCACTTGCACCGTGGGCTTGCTTCTTTGGTGGGCTGCTCGAGGTCCTCTTACCACTCCAGTGCCCCCAGCCTGTGGGTCCTTTTAAGGGTCACCTTTGAAGTCTGAGGGCTCCCCTGATTGTTTGGGGCCAGCCCTGACTGCCCGGCTTGTGGTGAGTCACCTGGATCTTGCTAGTCCCGACATTACACCTTCTTTGCTTTCCTCATTGTTTGCAGTTGCCAATGTTTGTTGGTGCTCTCAACGAACACCGACCCCTTAACTCTCGCCATTCGATGTGGTACAGCTTGTGAATGCCTCCTGGTCTTCGACAGCGTTGCCTGGTCCTCACAGCTGCAGGTCCAAGGTCACCATCATCTGTCCTGCAACACCCAACATTGGTGGGCATTCATCTTCTGTGCCTCCTGGTCACTCCTAAGTGGCATAGACTCTGTCCCCTCTGCTTGCAGGTACTTCTCAGCTTAAATCCACCTTTGGGCTCCATTACAGTTTCACCTTCCCCAGCAGGGGAATCTTCCTGAAGTCCTCTGTTGAGTTTGACAGCAGTTTCCGACATCACTTCACACCTATGCACCTGGGAAGGGTCCTTATTCTTTAAAATTGCAACTGCAATTTACCCATTGACTTATATTGAACATGCGGTCGTGTTCCCATTCTGCACACGGTCTCCAGGGGGCTCCTGGTTATTTACCTCGGTGGTTCCTTGGGTCCCCGGCACTTCTACGTCTTCTGGGAATAGTCTTGACTCGAGTTGTGGTTTGCATACCACTATTTTAGTAAATGGTCTGGTCTCCCCCTGGTGACCACTATGTATTTCATGCTACTCACCTGTTTCTATTGAAAAGTATTATGTGCATTGTGGATATCTCTGGCTAGGAGATATCTGTATGTGTTAGTGAGTGTCTTATAATAAATACTTTTTTTTATAAATACACTGTGTGGTTCTTTTTCACTTAATCTATAGCTATAAGATTATGTTCTAGTAAAACTAGCTGCTTTACACTTTTCTGGACTAAGCCTAATGGCTGCTCTCCACAGCTACCACTTAGAGAGGTTTGTAAGGTTGTCTAAGATCACTAAAATCACCCTAAGGGTTATCCGAATTGGTGCAGGGTGCCCACTTACATAAGTGTGCATCATATACCAAGCCAGCCTCTCACAGTCCCAATTGACTCTCAGGCCCAAATGGCGCCCAGACACCGCTAGTGCGGTACTGGCTCCCTCAACATCAATATGCATTCCCGAGTATCAATGAGGAGATCATCTGCATATAGTAAGACATATATGGGTGAGTCTCTTAACCACAAGTCTTGCTAGCAATGGCCACTGCGGACTGTAAGGGCAAGTGGCTCCTTTGCCAAGGCAAAGAGCAACGCTGAGAGGGGACAGTCTTGGTGAGTGCTCCTCTCATCTGGGTGTAATGGTGAGATAAGGATGCCAGTATTCACGTGTACCACTGGGTACAAAAGACACATCCACCACTGCCCAGGCCCGTACTCACCATTGAGGCATATAGGTAATCCCAACTCAGGGAATCAAAGGCCTTGTCAGTTGCGACAGCTATGACAAGGGTTCTTGGATATCCACTCAGAGCCGAGTGCATAACCTGTACTTGTTGCTGGACATTATTTGCAGTGCTCCAGGTGGGGATAAGCCCGATTGGTCTTTGTGAATGAGGCCTTGCACATGGGAGATCAGTCAACTGTCCATAGCCAATATTTTACTCAGTATCTTATAATTGACATTGAAGATGGAGAGGAGCCTGTAGGAAGTAACTAAATCCCCTGGCTTGTCCTGTTTGAGCATGGGGACCAGCAGGGCCTCATGTAGTATCAGTGAGAGAGAGCCAGTGCCCTTCGCTCAGTGCATTAAACAACTTGGTTAGCACAGAAGCAAGGGTATCAATGTACATTGAATAGAATTCTATTCACAGTTCATCCATGCCCGGAGCTTTAATAGCCCCTCTTACCTCTTGTACCGCAATCTCCCCTCTAAGCAAGGCCACGTTGGTTGCAGGGATTCTGTCCACCTATGCCTCCAGGATATAGTCATGCATACGCTGAGGGTCGGTCCCCTCCTGCCAAGCATATAGCTGTGCGTGATATCCTGCAAAGGTCTTATTGATTTCAGACTATACACTATCCCATCATTGGAGGTGCGCAATTGAAGATTTGTGAAGCAGGTCAGTCTGGGCTGTTAACCAATTTAGCAGTTTCTCCGTCTTGGCATGTTTGTCATGCACCCTGTTGCTAGAGGCTCTATAGTTTGTTCTCGGTCGGGGTGGGGAAACCTCTTTCCCTCAATGTGCGCATCCCATTGTGATGCGAAAGATGAGTTAGTCTGACAGTGGTGGTGGCCCAGGCCAGCAGAGGTGTGGCCCCAGTGTGACCCTTCCCAGAGGCTCCGTATGGTCAATTTAGCATAACAGATCGTACATCCGAGGTGGGACAGCAGGTTTGCGATTTAGGCAGCTCACCCGTATGTTTGCGAAGATAGATACTCTTGGCACCACAGCAAAAAATGGAATTGAAGGAGATGAAGGGGATGTTCTGTTGGTGACCACCACTGCCTCCTCCCTCGTGAGGCTCCCAGTCAGCAGCCGTCAGGTGTATCATGCAGGAGAGAGGGTAATGAATGCATTCCTCCAGGCAAAGTAGAATGAGGAATCCTTTCCACCAACCGACCTGCCAAGGAGGATCCCCTCTTTACGAGTCCACCAAGCAGTAGCACATCAGGCTTTGAGAACACAGGTGGGGGCCCAGCTGCCTCAGTGGCAAATTAAACTGGACTGGTTGAAGAGCTGAAGTCAGGTGGCAGGTGCTCAAGTGACCAATATCTGGGGTAGTTCCCTGTGCCACAGGCCTTCATCCCCACCGACACCGGGGGAATTGTGCGAGTCATCCAGCTGTGGCCCACTAGAGGTCCTTGTCCCTCCACTGAAGAGTGCCGCAGACCGGGAACATCTAGTGCCACAAGAAGAAGCGAGGCAAGCCACTTTGTGGAAGGTCTCTGCTGTCAGTGAGCTACCGTACCACCAGTCAGGCTTAAAGGAGGGTTGGAACCACCAGCCGGGGGACACTCAATGCATCAGGAGCAGGGCTGGACTGGGAACCAAAAGCAGCTCTGGCAAATTTTGCCAGACCAGCCCCCGTACAGTGCACAGTAAGTGCAGCGAGTGAGCCTGACCACTACAAGGAGGTTTTCAGGGGTTGTAGCCCCAACCAAATTTGGGCCAAAGTGGTGCATTCTATAACACATTTTTCATTATATATGCAAATGTATTAGCTTTTAAAGTATAGTAAATGATGACCTTACAATGCACTAGGATAAAACATTTTTTGTTTGATCTCTTCAATGATTCCTGCACGGGCTGCATTTAAAAAAAACCTGCTTTATTTCAAAGCAGTCCCACACATGGTGGTCTGCTGAGCCCAGCAGGCCACAATCCCTGAAAGGGTCTGTCATTCCCAATGGGCTCGCAAACTGCGAGAGTCTCATTAATAATAATGAGCCTCGCAATTGCGACCCCATTGGGAATCGCAAACAGTGTTAAACACACTGTTGTACATTTTATTTGGCGCCTCACAATTTGCGACTCGCAATTAGTCGCAAATTGCGAGACGCAATATAAAATGCCCGTACATCTGGTCCATGATGTCTTGTGTGGGTATTCTGGGAGAGAAGAAGGGTTTTTTTTGTGCAGGACTAACTAGGCTGTTCATTTCCAACCTCTGCTTCACGCGCTCAGACACTCCTTGGAGTAGCCGTGCGCACTATAAAATTACCGTTGTCATCATCTTCATCATCCCATTGAGGTGTCTCTGGAAGTGGCGAGACCCCATGCCGGTGATCAGGTGGCCCTCCAGCTTAAAGAGAGAGCAGTGCCTATCTCAGCTGTCATCTTGTCTCTCACATGCATGTTACTTTCTGGTCCAGGGAAGCAGTGTGTGGGGGTCACCTGGCACTGGTGGACAGTCCGTTGTCCCCCCTCACTGATCGCAGCCCCCAGAGTACATTAAAGCTGGGTCTAGACTCCAGCGTGCAGCAGAAGTCCCCAGGGCAGGTGAGGAGCTCCGGCAGGTAGTTCCTTATAGCATGGCGGCTAGCTCCCCCCCACCATCACTACCACTACCATTATCAGAAGATTTATCAGTGTCTTCTAAAATCAAAAGCAAGACTTCCTAAACCCTCTGCTAAAATATGCAAAAGGTATTCTAGAACTGCAGTCAATATAGAGACCATTCTCTAGACTAACAGCTATTCTTGTGCATCTTGAAATTGTAGCCGCCGCACATCTCTCAGCCCACCATGAAACTAACCAGCTTCCTAGCAACATTGGGAACAAACTGGTTTCCAGCTGACATCTAGGCCAAGACTCCTCTTTGATTCTCTTTGACCTAGCTGTAGCCTTTGAAACATTGCATAATGGCACCTGAATACCATGGTCACCTGTGAAATTGAGGTGGGGGGGAATCTGCAGCCATTTAGGTCATGCAACCGGTCCATATCAGCTATCATTTTTAAAAATCACCGAAGCAGCATGAGACAAGTTGCATCTAGCTCTGGTTGTAGGATATGGTTCTCTTAGTTAAAAATGGCAGGAACCATTAGAATTTCGTTTGCGAATGTGACACCCAGATTTATATTAAAAATAAAAAAGTTCTTTGCAATTGCAATGTTGTCAACTTCTCCCTATCAAATGAGCACGTGTGTGAGCCACAGTTTGATTTTTCTTATCAGAGCGATAATAGAAATCACAACTTCCTTAGTGCTTCAGTTTGACTGTCTGTGGTGAAAAATCTAGGAGTTAGCTTCAACTCAGATTTGTCCTTCATGCTTCTAATGAATTTAGTAACTAATACAATGATCATCTTTTGCTGACTTGTATCAAAGGGTTCTGCCCATTCTGTGTCTATTGGAACATGTGTTCATACATATGGCCCTCAATGTCTATTTTGACTGCTGTGGGCTTCTCTTCCATTGACTGCTCCTCTGTTGAATATGCTTGCCTCCCTGCCAACATACTAAGCAATCTCCAAAACGTGCAAACATTTGCATCGCAGCTCATGACTGGGCTGAGAAAGTATGCACATTTTTCACCTGCATTGATGTTTCTCAAGAGGGTGCTCATTAAGTAGGAGGGGGGTGAGGAGGGGGTTTAATTTCAGAATTCTCTGCTTTGTTTAGAAGGCCTTGCACTGTGCTTTATAATCTTTCTAGGTTTATATGTCTGATTACGGTATACAGGATTATTCCATGACATAAATATTGTGCCTGAAATAATGTTTTCAAAAACAGCACCCCCAATTAGTGTATTTATTATCTCCAACAGAACAATATTTTTCTAAATTATATTTAATGATTTAAATTAATAGATTTCAAATTTCAAAAGCACTCGATTAACCTGGTGCCCTGTTATTTGTCTAAGATGAATTTCTTACAATGATAGTCTGGTACCTCATTCTTTGTGGATCAAATAATTTGACCTGCACCTAATGCTATCATCGGATTAGTAATAATGCTTTATCACATTTATTTCGATTTTTATATTGTTCTATTATGAACATATGACAGAAGCTAATTGTCACACAGGCACTGGAAATCCTGTCACATATTGGAATCCTTACACTCCTTTTCTATGAGAAGTTACTTGTAAAATTTACTTTAGAAAAGGTTTCTTCAAAATACCTGGTCAAACACTGCCAGATAAAGACCTACATATTAAAGTGCAAAGTTATTTAGATTATTTTCAATTGATTCAGAAAATTTAAGGGTAATAACTTGATTCATAAATTAACATCGAGGGAGCTGTATATTAAGGAGGGTGCAGGTGCTCTTATGGAATTCCAAAATATTAGGGTGAAACAGACATCCCGCTTTTTCCTGGACAGTCCCGTTTTTTAGCAGTGTCCCTGTGTCCTGACACTTTGCTCCAAATGAAAGAAATGTCCCAGTTGTTGTACAGTGCCCGGGTTAAACAGAGAAATATCCCAGTTGTTGTACAGTGCCCGGGTTAAACAGAGAAATATCCCAGTTGTTGTACAGTGCCCGGGTTAAACAGAGAAATGTCCCGGTTTTCAAATAGTGTCTCGGTGCGCATGCTTACTTCACAAAGGTGCTGTGACAGGCTCCCCATTTTTGCCTTCAGGGTAAAAAAAAATCTTACCGCTGCACTGCCTTTAAAGAGACCCGTTATAGTTCTTTCACAGTCTCATGATTCCAGAACTGAAGCATTTTCATTGTTATGTGCAACGAAGCCAAAGTTGTTGCTTATTTATCTTATGCAGCTATCAACAATTGACAAAGCTAATAGTCCTGGTTTGTTGTATGTGTAATGTTACTTGTTGTATTATTTATCTGGATACAATGACAGAAGCAGCACATGTTTTGGACAGGACACTATGCTAAGCACATATTTTTTAGTTTATGTGTTTTAAGCCACACACTTAATGACATCGCCCACGCCCCTTTGAGAGACCACCCCCCGTTTTTGTTTTCACTTTGCTTAACCTTGTGTGACATGAAAGCCCTTGTAAATCCTTGGTAAATAGCCCACGAAGAGTCACCAGAAAAATCAAGATATCAAGAAACATGTAATATCTTCGATAAATATGTCAAGGCACATTTGTGGGAAAAGGTTGCACACCTGAACATTTTTATTGCCCCTGGCTTCTTAAATTCACTACAGATTCTACGAGTAATTCCTAAGTGCTTTGCTGGAAATTAATTTGATATTGGACGCAAGATATTTTTACCTTCATTTGTGAAAACTCAGGCATTGATTCCATTGTTGCATCCAGACCGTATAATGGGAATGACAGAATATTCTGGGGCAGATTTACAAGAAACTGACGCATCTGTATAGATGCGTCAGTTTCCCTATGCCTGTTTGAAAAACCCTTGCGCCACCCTAGATGCGCCGTATTTACAATACGGCGCACTATGGCGCAAGGATTGACAGATGCGTCAGAAATTCTGACGCATCTGTTGGAGGAAAAGTCACGCATTGCTAGAATCGTGTCGCAAGCATGACGCAACTCCAGCAATGCGTGTTGCGGCCTCTTCCCAAAACACTGCGTCACTCCTTACACCTTCTTCAAGCAGGCATAAGGTTTTGACGCAGTGGTGTCCTAAAAGTCACGCAGTGAAATCTTGTAGATTTCACTGCATCACTTTTACAAGGCTTTCCTGAGTGGGAACGCCTACCCTGCATATATTAAACCTGATGCAGTTATAATGTCACGCAGGGCTTTACAACGTGACACATCTCCCTAGATGTGTCATGTTGTAAATTTGCTGGATTTTTTACGCCGCCGTTGCGTCACGAAAGTGACGCAAGGGCAGCACAAACGTTTAACAAGGGCCTTGTACGCAGTGCCTCACATAGCTATTCGATTGCTCCCTCTGAGTAGAATGTGCAGGACTGCATGGTACAGCGTTGTAAAGAGACAAAAATATTCGGGCCTCATTTATGAAAAGTGATACATCGCTGCATGAAAACAGCGATGCGTCACTTTTCATTACGCCCTCCTTGCGACATGCTGGATGCGTCGTATCCCTCCCCCCATCACTGGCGGGGCACTCTCCACAAGAGCGCAGCACTGACCTAAAGTTTTTATCTTAGAACATAGCGGGATACGAAAATAAAAAAGAAAATCATAGTTGGTATAAAATGTTCATGAATATGGACATTATTTGCTTACAGGAAATGTGGTCAGAGTCTACTGTGTATGTTCGTTCCTTTGTTACCCCAGCAGTCCCTTCGTCGGCGGGTAGATCCAAAGGGGGCCTAATTACATTTATTGCAAATACGATCACCCTAGGCAAAGTGAATTTTATTAACAACTCCCCCCACTTCCATGTCATTACAGCTGAATGCTTTAGAAAAATTGACCTGGGGGAAAAATGGAAGCCCTTTTAATACAAAACTTGCGATCAGTCTTCTTACTTTGGGTCGAGGACTTCAATGCACATTGTTGCCGTAAAACAGACCAGCGCATTTGTGGGGTAACCAATTCCGAAGACCAGCTGCTTGCTCATTTCAGGCACCACAACTACGGGACCCTTTTGAATAGCCTACGTCTAACATGGGATTTAATAATAATTAACCCTTGTGACACTATGACAGGTCAATATCTCCCAACGTACTGATGTTACCACAACAATCGCTTTTACTATTATCCGGGCCAATTACAGGAGTTGTATAAAGTCCTCTGGAGTGGAGCCAACAGAGTTTAGTGACCATGCTTTCCTCCTCTTTAGCTTTGCTGGGCTGTTACCAGCCAAGCTAGGATCCACACAAGCCCCAAACCGATACTGAGCATGAGAAATGGTTTTAACCTCAAGTGGGAGAAAATAGATCCAATTTTATTTCTCCCAAAGGTTGTTAAGGAGGCATTCCTGGAGATAGAATCTTGTTTAGATATAAATACCAATGGCCATCAGGTAGTACCAGCCTTTAACAAAATTGTAATCTCCATTAATTCAGACCTTAAGCGTCCAGCTACAAGTAAGACTCCTTTTAACATGGTGGTTTGATGCTAATTGTTCGAAAGCTTCTAGAGAATTACGTAAAGCCATCAAAAAGAACCCCAGTAACAAAGTTTTATTAAAGAAGCTTCGTGCTGATTATAAGACCGCCAAAATGGCAAGAAAAAAAGAGTTATGAGAAGAAGCATGGGCCAACCTGGGTGAGCTTCGATGAGCAAAGATTGTAAGGCTTTCTGGAGAGTGGTGAACGCTCCCTTTCTGCAGGATCAGGGGGGCGCTTCTCTTGATTCTCATATAGATGAAACCACATAGCTCCACCACTTCCAGAGTATTTTTAATTTTGTAAAGGATAGAGATACAAATAAAATGGATGACGTAATAATAGCCCAATAGGGGATAGAGTTCTCGCTCGAGGAAATCCATCTTGCACTCTCCCAATCGCCCATCCTAAAGGCAGCAGGGCCGGATAGTGTTCACTTGGACATCTTCCTAGGATGTAAGAATCTATGGTCCTCCCTTCTGATGCAAGTTTTCAATGCTATCTCATGCTGGGACCTCCAGCATCATGGAAATAATCGGTGTTCATCCGTATTTATAAGAAAGGGGACCCTATGAACCCAGTAAATTACCGCCCAATTTCCCTGCTGGACAGCACAGCGAAATTAATGGGGAGAGTGCTTTTAAATAGATTTGAGGATTGGGCTGAGGCTGATAATGTTCTAGCAGAGTCCCAATATGGGTTTAGAAAAGGGTGGGGTACGATAGACCAAGGACTCAACCTGGCACTACTTGCTGCAAAGTATGTGTGCACAAAAAAGGGAGAATTTTATATGGGCTTTGTGGATTTGTCCGCTGCCTTCGACTGTGTAGTCCACACTAAATTGTGGGTTCTCTTGGAGTCGATGAGCATGGACAAATCTATAATTCTTTTCATCAGGGAGCTTTATCAAGAGGCGGGAGCTGTAGTAAGGTATGGCAAACAAGGGGAATGCACAGAAAGTTTTAAAATGGAAAAGGGGGTGCGCCAGGAGTGTGTCTCCTGGCCCCCTTTCTGTTCTCCATGTATGCCAACAATTGTAATGAAGTCTTAACCGTACAATGCATAGATGTTTCCTCAGCGGGCAGCTTATCGCTGCCCGCTCTCTTCTATGCAGATTACATAGTTTTGATGGCCAGGATACCCCTGGCCTTACAACTCGTGATGGGCTCCTACTCAACCTTTATGGCCGACCTGGGTTTGATAGTCAACAGATCGAAAACCTACATCATGATAGCAGAGATGGGAAAGAAGAAGTCTATACCTTTTCCCCTAGATGCGTGCTCGCTGGAATGAGTTGAGTCATTTATGTATCTAGGACTCCTCTTTGACTCGAAAATTAACTGAGCGACTATGATTGCAAATAGAAATAATATGCTGCAAAGAAGTATAGCCACTTTGTGGAAATGTGCCTCCAAACTGGGGAAAAAAACAATTACTGAAATACTTGAAATATATAAAGCAAAATCAATAGCTATTGCAACCTACGGAGCTTAAATATGGGGCATAGCAGAAGTGGGTACCTTGCAGAAAGCCGAGGGCAAGTTTCCCAAAAAACTGTTATCAGTTAAAACAGCTTGTTCGAATCTGATCGCCCACAAAGAACTCACCCTTTCCTTTATTTCTGACACTATTAAATTGGCCCCACTTCTTTTATGGTTGCGCATCTGGAAAAGGGATACGGTTGGATTAAACTAGACCATACCAAAAGATGTAATAAATCTAGATCAAGCCAACAATATCCCTTGGGTGGCATATGTTAGAAGGTCTCTTACAGGCCTGGGCTAAGCTGATTTGTATATAACACCAAACAAATGTTTGCCCTTTTCCAAGTCAAAGCTGAAAGAGGCCTTCTTTGAAAAATGTGAGCTAGAAAGATGGCAACGCAACCAATGTAAAGTTATGGTTATCTATTATCATACCATGCCTAGAATCCCCAAGGGCCATGACTCCTATCTCTGCTTTGTTACTAACAATACCCATCAATATCTTTTAACAAGGATAAGGTTAAATTGTTTCCCCATGATGGTAGGATACCCTGCGCATGTTTATTCACTAAATAATCTGTCGCAATGTCCTTGTGATGACTTGTCCTCCCAAAACATGTCCCATATTTTATTTTTTGTTCTTTTTACAAAAAGGAAAGAAAAAAGTACCTCCCCCTGATAACAAAACTGAGTTTATTTTCACATCCTACAATCCTTACAATTATTAACTCCTTGGAAGCACCATATATATGTTTTATGGTTGTAAAATGTCTATATTCAGCGCTTTGAATAAGGAGAAGCTCAACAGACAGGGGTGTTGTTTTAATTGACCAAACAGATAAAAGCCTCATGCTTGGAAAATGATTTACTGTATGGTTTTAAAATGTGTTACTCTGACTTGCTCTAGGGGAGTTGTATTTTCTTACTACATGCTGTGACAAATCCTTTTCACAATGAGCTGAAGTTGATTTTTGCAACGAGGCTACCTGTACATATTGATATTTTAATGGACAAATCTTAAAATGAATTAATTTTAGAACCTTTGGCTATCAAAAGTTTTTATTGAAAAAAAAATGTATTCTGTACTTCTATGCATATATCAAATTCGAATAAAGACTTTTGAATTTGAATTTGACAGGTAAGTGATTGCTTATTCTTTTTCACGAGTGGAGAGTGAGAGAAAGAATCTAACAGTTGCGTTCTCCCAATACAACTTTTTTTCACTATGGACAACTGTAGTCTAAGACTGTATTCCCCATCCGGGGGTACAGTTTTATCGCGATGGTCCTACTGTATTAGCGTCAGTTGGAATATCAAAGATATTGACGGAAACGCCTCACTCACATAATAGTGACATGCTTCATCATCGGCGTTACCTCCACACCCAGATAAGGTGATACTATCTGGGCGGACTCAACCATAGATATACCGGGAGTTCTGATAAGTAGGTCACTGGTTTATGAGGCGAACCAGATTTTTTTGTTGTATTCGTTAAAAATATCTACAAGTGTACCTCCTCTTGATCCTTTATTCTGAGGCACTTGTGATATAGATAAAAGCCAAAAGTCGATATCATTGAAAAACCTATGAGCACTACAGTTGCACAGTAGTCATGATATACTTGAACTAGAGATGCGAGTGTATTTTAAAGAGATCTTTTTTACTCCTTATAGAAATACTACTGGAGTTCGAACAAAAGACATACAGGTGAGTGCATTAGGCCTCACATTTGGTGTGCATGGAACACATGTAATAAGCCCAAATTAGGACTCATAAGTAGGCTGTATTAACACCACGCCCTGACGAAGGCCCCAGACCCGACTGGGCAATTTAGGGAGGGCCGAAACATGTTGGCATTAAACAGAGGGTATAATTGAACACAAGAAGGTTCAAAAAAACCCCAATATTTGGCTTTTATCTATATCACAAGTGCCTCAGAATAAAGGATCAAGAGGAGGTACACTTGTAGATATTTTTAACGAATACAACAAAAAAATCTGGTTCGCCTCATAAACCAGTGACCTACTTATCAGAACTCCCGGTATATCTATGGTTGAGTCCGCCCAGATAGTATCACCTTATCTGGGTGTGGAGGTAACGCCGATGATGAAGCATGTCACTATTATGTGAGTGAGGCGTTTCCGTCAATATCTTTGATATTCCAACTGACGCTAATACAGTAGGACCATCGCGATAAAAATGTACCCCCGGATGGGGAATACAGTCTTAGACTACAGTTGTCCATAGTGAAAAAAAAAGTGATTGCTTATTGTCAGGAGGAAAAGTTCAAAGATAATGTGTAGTAATTATGTAAAAGTTGAGGAACTTGTGTTGAAAATCATTCAGACCAGAGACTTAGCTTACAAAACACCGAATTTAGTTGTTTGCATAGTAGAGTGGTTTCTTTGGTTTCATTTATATTTCAGCTCTTGGAAGTCAGAGGGCCAGATGTATGACCCTTTTTTGCGCTCATAAACGGGGGATCGGCCCGTTTGGGACCACAAAAAGAGTAATGGCATGTACAAATGCTATTTTGCGAGTCACTAAAGCGTAAAACTGCCATGTGCTATTGTGAATGTGCTATTGTTTTGCGACCGCATTAGCGGCCGCAAAACACTCGCAGTTTACCACCTACTTCAAGTAGGTGAGAAACTACTCGCAAACAGGAAGGGGTCCCTGGGGTATCCCTTCGCCTTTGTGAGTGTGTGAGAAAATATTTGATAAGAACAGGCATTGGTCCCAGGGACCACTGCCTGCCCTTAAAAAATGAAACAGAAAAATTTAATTTTTCTTTTTAAAATGCATTCTGTTTTCCTTTAAGAAAAATGGGCTGCATTGAAAAAAATAAAAGTACTTTATTTAAAAAGCAGTACCATACATGGTGGTCTGCTGGCCCCACCAGGCCACCATCCTTGAGAGTGCTAGCCATTCCCAATGGGGTCGCAAATTGCGCATGCCTCATGAATTTTGATGTGGCATGCAATTTGCAACCCCATTGGGAATCGCTAACTGTTTGTGACACTGTTGTACGTTGTATTTTGCGAGTCGCAAAGCGACGCAATTTGTGAGTCGCAAAATGTAAGGGTTGTACATCTGGCCCTGCCTGTCTATCAACTGTAGAGAGAGTAAGAAGTACAGTCACACAGTATATTTATATCATAGTCGGATTAGGAACTAGAATCAGAATGATGAAATACTAAAATAGTTATTTCGTGTTTCAGACATTAACACTTCTGCTGTACACATTGAGCCCAACAGTAAGAAAGGCAGAATGAAGTCCAGGGTCTCTGTTCCTCTCTTGTGTCCCATTCCAGTTTCCCAGAGACCCCTGTTGCCCAGTTTAGTAACATTTCTATGGCTGGCAGCGGTTTCAGAGATGTGTATATATTAACATTGCTTCTGTTGGATCTGAATTTCGAGATTAGTGCAAATTTGACAATTTGAAAAAATTATGAGGCAGACAGACAGTAGCTGCTTCTCCTGTGGAATTATGTTTTCCAAACCACAATACAAACATCCGTGATATGCTGTGGTTGTATTAGTAGGGGACTCAGTCAGTATTTCTTTATTCAGTCAATATAGATCATAAAAGCACCAGGAAAATGGCAAAATACATAATGCATATATAAATAATATGTAAAACATGATTACACTTGACTCATATAAATACCAACATGCCAGATAATGACTCACTAGTGATGCTAGCTGCTTGCTGCAGCAGTCTGCAGACAGACGCTAATGAAAGCACGTAGAAAAATATTGCAGCATGGCTGAAGAAATTCAGCTTTATAGTGGTGGCTTTGTGTGAGAAAGAAACAAACATTACTTGCATGACTTATACCATATTTAATTAATATTTACAAGAAGGGAAAATTGGATAGGCAAGGAGAGTTGTTCCTAAGTATGGAGCAGAAAGGCTTTCAGAAGATGGGACAGAGAGCTGTTCTAAGTTCTTTCATGATTGAGTTCCAGTGGCAAAGTCCAAATATATTTTGAAAGATCTAAACTGAGATGAGGTACAGAATGAATTCGGTAATGTAGTGATTTAAGTTTAGAGGAAAGAAGATGTAAAGGAATGTGTGGATTTAAACTATATTAGAACATTGGAATGTTGGAAGTTTCATTGAAAACAATGGAGTGCTCCGGGCTTATAATGGCTGGTATAAGCCCGGAGCTCCAACATTCCAATGTTTCTTTGTTCACAGCTCTGGCTGTGAACAAAGGCTTCAGGGAGCCTGGGGGGATTTGAATCCCCTCGCGCTCCCTGAAGGCTTCCTTTTATTTGCTCTAATAGCCTTATAGCCCTTCGTAGCAGGGCTATACCGGCTTTTAAAGACCCTCTGCTTTGTTAAAGTCCCTCGCCTTCGGCTCGGGCCTTTAACGATGCAGCGGGCCTTTAATAGCCGGTATAGCCCACTTGAACACACTCAGCACCTTGATGCTAACATTACGCCCAAGTGCCTTGTTTCATTTATGACTCATATATATTTTCTGGATCATTTTATAATAATCGAAAGAGTATTATTTTGATTACGACGTCTTTTTTCCTTTGTTTGACTTTCATTTTCAAATATTATAGCTGCTTGGCCTCTGTAATAGACTTGCTACACTGGTGATTGTTGATTTTTAATTAACACTGTTATTTCTGACATAACGCCAATATGGCAGTACTTTTTACTGATGTGTCTAACAAGATGAGGTAGTCCTTTCTTTTTTTTGAGGAACACACTACTTCAGCGTTCTCTCCCCACTTGTACATCACAACTGTACCACTCATAGACTGCATTACACTTTGGTTAGTTGATTTGGGGTAGAACGAATTTGTTTTGCTTTTACAGCATTGAGAGTATGCATAATTTAGCACTCCTGTCCTTATATTTTTGGCTAATCATTCTTGTGAAACTTACCCAAAAAGGCATGATTACATTTTATATATCATGACAATCGACTTATACTCCTGTGGGACAACTATTGGACCATAGCTGCCAAGATTTCAGATTGCTTATGTGTGACATTTCCATATTTTCAGTGTAACTATGAGTGGCAGTTCAATGACTATGAGTGACACTTTCTTGTGAGCAAAATCAAGAAACGAAGTCGAGCTAAACATATAAATATTCGAAATTACACCCATTTGGCAACGCAACGCAACGCAAAACTCTAAGACGATCTTACAACTCATAGCTGCAAAGTTTTCAGACTGCTTATGTGTGACATTTCTAATGTTTCAGCTAGCGTTCGGGTGACACTCTAAAGTCACCTATGTGACACTTTGAATGACGCGTTATCATGAATAAATGAAAACAATGCTGGGTATTTAAATGCCTCTCTGTTAATTATCCATTACTGTGTCCAGCAAGATCACACAACAAACATATGATTAGCACAAGCCAGAACTATTGGCATTGCCAATGCTTGTAAGTAGTATCAGATACATGAGTAAAAACAACGATTTTGTTGTGAATAAATAGAATTGAAAATGCTTCAATTTTGACAATAGTAAAGCAATTAAGCATCTTAGTGCTGTTATCTGGACATCAGCACTAAAATGCATTAGTCTAACCCCTGATGAGTGATGAGTGGGCAATAGTTCCAGTGGCAGAGGGATGAAGTTGGGTCCAAAATGAGTTGGGGGTCAGATCCACTGCTTCTGAATAGTCTGCTCTGTTCTTTTACATATGGGTCTTTTTGGTCTAGGTGCCTCCTCTTACATATCCTACCAACCTTTCAACTTCCTCTGCCACAAACTGTAACAACTCAGGGCAACATTATACACCTAGTCATCCATCTATTCATTTACTCACCCACCCACACATTCATCCATGCACCTATCTCTTAATACACTAACTAACTCATATATAAGCATATATTCTCTCATCAACTTGCTCACTTATTTATTCATTCATGCACTCTTCTTATCTTTTTAATCCATTGGTCTGTTGATGCACTTAGCCATCACGGCAAATACTTACTGCTCATTCCTTGGTTCATACATTCTTCTACTCATCCACTAATCCATCTATGTAGCACTTATTCATATTAATTCACTCATTCATGAACACAGCCACCCTTACATCCATCCATGTACTCACAGACACACTCACCTCGATCACTCTTTCAAACACTCAACTATCCATCCAACCATCTATGAATGTGCTCATATACCCATCTATGCACACTATGTAATAGATTCTCACAACCATTCACACATACCCCCAAAGACACTAGCATTGACAAACTCAGCAAAAGATGAAAAACACCATTGATTAAAAAGGCTGACTTATGACTTTTGTTCATGCATGCATTATTTTAATTGTTATTTATCAAATCACTCTGATCATCCTTCTGTTATAGCGCAAACGTGTTGGGCCTTAATAAATCTCTACTTCAAAATAATTTCCCCCAGAATAACCTTAGCTACCATATTTATCTCATTAGGTCCTCCGTTGAATCTTGTTCTGTGCTGAAAGGGACTAGAATATTTATGAGGATTTACTGTTATCAAATGAGGACCTGGAATAAGATAATAGTTAGCATTTATTCACTACCAAATGGTTTTGCTAAGGCAAAATCTATATTTCAGTCAATGAATTTGGAAACAGATAAATTGACCACAACAAATGAATGAAACAGAATCAGCAGAATAGTTATCACAGTTGGTGTCTTTATTGTATTCGAAGAAATACATTTCATGCCAAATTAATTTACGACTTAAAAGGATTTCATAAGCATTAATAAAGCTGTGAGAATCAAAGTTTGAAGGGAATTATCTTCCTCACCCGAGCGAGATCGCATCATGGGAAATCAGTCCTTTAAACAAGTAACCCTCATACAAACCCTATAGATGAAAGTTCAGTAATCGCCAGATGACCAGTTCCAGTTCATGGACAGGTTTATCTACCCCTGAAGGCACTGCAGCGTAAATGCCACAGCTGTTGTCAGAAATCTTCCAGCCGAAAAGATTCCTCTATGCAAGCATACCAGGCGGCAGCAGACACAGTAATTCATCTCCGTTTTGCATTCATTTCTGGAAGTCCAACTCATCAGTCTCTGTACCGCAAGGTTAGTTGAGAAAGTGGACAAGATAGGAACCGCCCGTCTCTGCACTTTAGGCAATTATACTCCTTCGATTTCTGGTTTACACCCCTTTACATCACCAAATTGATAGGACCACTCTGTCCCATTGGCCAGTTTCAGTAGAATGAAATTACGTAGTGAGCAAAAAGTATACAAATCTGGAAGAATTAAGTAATCCATTAGTTTTTATTTGCTTAAGACCACTGTCCTTAGTCATATGATTGGTTATGTCATCTAGGAAATAGAAGAGTCCATGCTCTCATCCTTTGTCAGTTCTTTCCCAACCATGTGATCTAGGAAATAACACTTTTGTTGGAAGTCTAATGGAGTGAGCTATAAGTGTTAAAGGAATCACTGATTGTTAGAGCACAAGTAGAAACTTTAAAAGAGGTTTCCATAGGCTTCATTCTATTCAGCTCATAAGTTCATACTTGGAAAGGAAAGCAAGTTTTGAGCCTTCATGAAACACAGCTTGTGCACGATGAATTTATGTTAAAATATGATTTTCACGTTATTAGAAATCATGCATTAGTTCTACAATTTAAGCAAATTAATGATTCACATTTACATCATGTAAGTATAATGTACCAAAAAAAAAATGTTTAACACTACATTTTCATTTCACATTCTATTCAGCAGTTTTCTAATTCACTTTATAGGTTAATGCATCACCAAGATTCCAAGGCACATTTAGAATATATATAGATAACGCAAATCATTATAATTAACATGTATTTCTCTTCATTATAAGTATTCATTATTGCACATTCTAAGGTTAGGTTAACAAGTATATAAAGGCGATTGACATGAGTAGGATGTTTTCCATTTATCTGTACTATTTAGGTTTCATTGAGTAAACTAAGGTGTTCACTCACATTCCTCTTTTGTCTTCATAAAAGCACAACAATACGTGATGTTTGTTTCCTTGCGTTTAATTGCTGGACTTGATTAGCACTGTTGTCTGTTTTAGTGCATTGAAACATATACAACATCCAGGTTGATTTACATCATGTTTTTTATACTTATTACAGCCTTGAAAAAGCCTGATTCAGCTGAAACACGTTTCAACTGTTCATCATATAAAACTTGCTGAAATCTGGGAGCTTAGAACCTGGTACAAGACAAGTGTACTTTTGGACTGTTTATTCCCTCAAATAAGGGCTACTCTCTGCCACTACTGAGAGAGCTCTGGGGTCATGATATAGTTGGAATTTAATTGTAACCTATTTTGTGCGATGAAACATGATACATGTGACATCTATGGGGTAGCATGGTTTAGGGCACTGTACGCAGCACTCAGGAGCCATTTACTGAGTGTTATAGTGACTTACCAACCCTAGAATTATTCAAGGGAGGTGCGATTGATGTAAACCACTGCTACATTTGCCTTTTTGTTTGTCAATGTGTGGATTGAGTTGGCGTTTGATTTGTGTATCAATAATTCCTCATGGCCCCTATCCTTCTAACAAGGTGTGTTTTTTAATGAGCCTCCCTGCATTCGGAGGCATTCCTTGTGTGAGAGACAGAATGCTTGCAAGCCACTAGTATAGCACAAAAGCCATCTTGAGCATTTGAGACTCGTATTGGGTGTGGGAGGGATACACATTGCTTGGGGTGCAGAGGATCCTGATGCAAGTCAGCAGAAAATAGAGTTTGAGATCAGCATGCAGGCCTGGATGGTGAGAGTTTTTTATACCCTAGCAATCAACACAGATAACCTCCTGCCAAAACTAGCAAAGGTGAAAGGCCGGCTAAGGTTTTAAAGCTTAGCATTCAAATGTGCTGATTCACAACTTGTTGCCAAAGCAGTCAACAGGGGTGCAAGTAGCAACACGTATTAGAGCATTTTAAACATGATATTTAAGATGCTGTAGATGCTTTTTCTCTAAAGTGAGTTTCAAAAGATTGGGAATTGAAGAAACACTGGACACTGTCCTAACACACAACTCTGAAGTTGTCACACTTTACATGTGAATTGTTAAGCCAGCCATGTAATTTCAGCTCACACCACTTTGCATTCTAGGGCTTGTGGTTCTATGTTCCTTATTGTTTTTGCAAGAAACCAAGTATCAGCAACTACAAACACTTGACCTGGGCAACCGGAGAGTTCCCTGCCACATGCAGGAGGAAAAAGGTGTTTCAAGAGACTGTGGTCTTTAAAAAAAGAAGAAAGCAAGAGTCAGACTGAAACTTTGCATTTTACAGGTGGGGAGGTCTTGGAATATTCTGATGGATGGGTTCAGTCTTCCATACCCTATAAATTAAGAATGTAACATATGTGGCATGAGATGAAGGAATTTCAAACTACAAACTAAAAAAGGGAAGATAATAAATCTTCTTAGAAGCAACGCGAGTATATATAAAACAAGCACAGTTAAAGGCAAAGTGAAAAACCTGAATATATAGACTATTCTGGTATTTTATGATAAAGAACTGCTCTTATTCAGTGGATATTGGTTCTTGTACTCCTAACTCTCTGCCTTGTTTAGTGTTATATTAATTGCGACTCTCCTGGACACTTGGGGGATTCAAGATCATTTTCTGTGATGGGTTTCTCTCACATTCAGTACCTTTTTCAATTAGGGGATGATGTCTAGAGTACATCTGTCTGTGAAATAATACATGAGGCCCAGCTGCTAGGCTGGAGGAAAGCCAAGGCTGGCAGACTTTTATTGCAATTATACAACTACCTTTTCTGTAGAACAAGACAGAATGTCCTCTATAATACCCCTGCAGATTCATCCGCCTCCCTGAGAAAACTGTGCAAATGTATGAACTGTTAACGCATGTAAGCAACTACATATATGTGTGTTTATACATATACATTTCAAATAATTCCAGCAAAGAAGTTAGACACGTCATAGAACTGGTGTAAAATACTGGCTTTACGAGAGTTATGTTCACTCAGTTATTGTTGTTGTTTTATAGTGCATTGTCACTGTGTGGTCAATAGTATTCACTAGGCTTCCTGGCAGACACTCAGCTGGCTGGAAAGTGGCTTGAAAAATATACTCAGTCCCTCAAAGAAGAGTGGAGGAGTGTTCTGATTTTAGGCATGTATGGGGCGAAGGCTGTGTCCACGTTCTCTTGTTTAGAAATGTTCCAGATGCACGTGCAGGCTGCAGTATGAAATTACAGAAATACAGGTACTCAGGGGCATATCAGCAAGGGCCGGTGACAATTATCACTCAGCGCTCTTAGCGTGAGGATAATTATCGCCGGCCAACTCTGAATTTTATCGCGGAGATAGCGTGCTATCAGCAACGCTTATCTCCAAAGCGGTAAAATTCAGAGCGCATGCTGCCAAATGTGCGATTATCGCTGGAAATCCAGCGATAATCGCACAACTTTTAGCGAAAGCTTGCTGATAGGGACTCACATACTTAGCCATGATATCCACCTTCCATAGGATATCATGGCTAAGTCAGTTTCAAAGCAGGCGTAAGGAAAGTAGCGATAACAGAGGTTATCGCTACTTTTCTTGTCGCTATGCTGCTTTGTGTGAGGCTTGATAATAGGAGAAATGTCGTTTAGCGACATTTCTCCCATTATTCTGGGCAGGAACGCCCACTTTGCATCTCATTAGAGATGCAAAGCTGGGCGTTCAAAAACAGGTGCTAATGCAAGGTTTCACGCGCTATCGTGACCTTGCTGATTAGGCGTTAAAACTATCACCGCTTTTCGTCCAAAACCGGACGCAAAAGCGGCGATAATTTATTATCGCCTCGTTGCTGATATGCCCCTCAGTATCTGTGAGTTCCTACCCATTTAAACACTGCCTGCATCATGTCTGCTCTGGCAGGTGAAAAGAAAACTGGGATCAGCCATGTAATTGGGGGCCAGATTTATAATTAACAAATGTAGCGCGGTGCAGCAAGTCATTTTGCTGCACCACGCTGCGTTAGTTTAAAAGCACAGGGATGCAACATATTTACAACAATATGTTGCATCTCTGTGCTTCCTCCAGCGCTGGCGCACAAACTGCTGCCATGCGCCGATGCAGGCACCCTTGCACCATGGTGCGAAGATGCTTGGGTCCCGGGGATGATCGTTTATGTGCAGGAAGGGCTGCCTTCCTGCACATAAACAATCAGAAATGGTGTTTTCCAAATTCTATGTGTGCTGCACTAGCACACATAGAATTTGGAAAATGTCATTTATTTAAAGGATTGCTTGTGTGCAGGAAGGGACAAAAAGTGACGCAATGGCAGCGCAAGGGGCTTGTAAATCTGCCCCTGAGCCTTTATATGACTGAGCTCCAACTACTACATGCGACATTGGCATGATTTGTGGAACCTTAGGCTCCAGGTCACAGCACAAAAAAACTATTCTCTTCCCAACTGTGGATAGTTGCACTCCCTAGGCTGGGTGAATAATTTTGGTTGCGGATAAAACTGTACAATTATACAAATACAGAGTGATTATTATGCTGCTCATTGTCGCGAGACTGTTTTCGCACACCCCATGAAGTTGTAAGAAAGTTTTGCACACTCCATAACATTTTTCAGTAGAACAATATAGGAGATAGAAAGTTGCACAAGCACAGTCAAAGTTGTTTCATTTTTACAGTAAAACAAATGAAATAACTAAATAATTTTTTTCCATTTATATCGACATTTGAGTGTTACTTAGTGGCTAGAAGTTGTATTCTTTGGTAGGAAAACTTTACGAGAACTTCAATAATATAAAGGTTTGGTTGCTTTTTAATTTCACAAAGTGAAACAATTTTGAAAGACACTTAATTTGGCAGAATAAAAAAATGGCTACCTAAGTTATGATATATATTAGAACTGAATTACTTTAATTACCAGCAATGTCATGGCAGGGCTCTATATTTTATTGAGTGTACATTCATCAAGGCAGAGAAAGTGCACTAAAGATTAAACCCCTTACCAGTGCTCTAGAGAACGACCATGGTGATATCTATGGGGCTCATTAGGATGGCGGACGGAAGCACAACTGCGGTGCTGGCGGAAAATGTATTTTTCCGCACACCAGCAGCGGTCTTCGCGCCCACCCTATTACAATGGGCAAACATAGCCCATAAACCGAAACCAGACTCCCAGTCCCCTCCACCCGGTCATGAACCCAATGGATCCAGCTCTACAAGCCCTTCCGGTGCTGTACCTCCTCCACTACCAGCAAGTAATGCACCATCGCGAACAACGCCGCAGGTAGGGAAATACACAACTCAGCTCAAAACCACAACACACAACTCCTGTGCTGACATACGGTTCCTGTCCACATCAGACACTCTGGTGGGAACAGGAACACATCCCCAAGTGTACCCACACATATCCTACCTTTAAGAAAATAACGCCTCCGCATCTGGGTCCCCCTTCAACCGCGAAATCACTGCAATGTCCCAGTCACGCACCACAGCGGTGCAGATGCAGGAAAACCTGTGCACAATGTAGTAGGCAGGGCCGGCGCCAGGCATGGGCAATCCACAAAGATTAACAGGGACCCACCTCCACCCTTCACACACTACGCTTCCCACACCCATTTGGGTACATGCTGTGTGCGCCTCCTGTACCCCCACTGCACAATTCTTCTTCCAGGTGTAGCCACACCCTGCACCTCACACACCAAACAACCAGGGAGCCTGTCTTAGAAGGTGGGGGTAAAGAGGAACACCCTGCACAGAAGCTCAGGGGCAAGGCATCCTTCCTCCTCACACCTACCTTCCACTCATGTCAAGCAAACCAAGTCTCTTCACAAAATGAAGACTCACACTGCATATGAACATCCACTGAACTGTCCACACTGCCTGTCAAGTCACTCAGACACACCCCACACTGACACACAGCCACATACACATACCAGATGTCAGTAGAAATGGAGGACAATAAATGGGCTAGCCAAAAATGAAGTGGACAGTGATGGAAAACCATGGAGCAAGCCACATAGCATCTGTACATCAAAGAGAAGGAACATTTCACGAGAACAAATCCTACATGGGTGGCACAGTGAGTGAAATTAAACCAAAGTGACCTCTGTGCAACAACTCTGGGATACATCAAGGCAAGTTATGCATAGGCACTGTGATAATAGGAAGTGTCTGAAGTAAAACAGTGACCAGCCACACATCTGTCTCAACTTACTTGACAAGTGCATGTCATCTGTACAACACACATGGCTCATTGTCACACTCCATGATTTTCAACCACAAGTAGGACCTTCAAACATACCTCTCCTCCACCCACCTCACACCTGCAACACCAGTGTTAAATACACAGAATGGTGCAAATGAGGTCCTGCGAGTTCACTGACAACCAATCACACTCCCTGGGGTGCATCCACAAACACCACACACACACTCAGGGATGCCAGAACCAATGCTGACACAAAAACAATAGCCAAACATAAACCTCACAAACAACACAGAAGTCCAACAAGCCCACATATGGCCACCCAAACATTGGAAAGGCAATGGGACCCCAGACCGAACAGGAGTACACAACATTGTCACTCAGGACCAATGCACAGACACCATACCCCAACACAAACAAGAATTGCATCATCTCAAAACAATCATGAACACAAATTGGGATCAATGGAAAAATAAGCTAACACAGATAGAGACACCACACCACCCATCAAGTCAACATGGTATAACAGTGCACCACAAGCATTCACATACACAATCCTGACAAGTGACAGGTCAAATATAGGAGGACATAGCACTATTGTGCACTCAAAACAAGCCCAGTAACAAGAATACAGCTAGCTGCATGTGACAGACACACAAGTAATGCACACTACACTTGCAACACATATCAGAATGTATCACAATGCACAAACTACTCACACACAATGGCATGCAAATAGAACATCACACACACAGAGCATCTGTCAGCAGAAAGAGCCAACACAGGCCAAACACTGCATACATCCACAACAAAAACACAACAGATGCACATGCCAATCCATCACATAGCAAACTCAGGTGGACATTAAGAGGATGCACACCAGGCAAGTACAAGGCAACATACATTGACAGCACTGCATGTAGGCCAAGCAGTGTGTGCACACCAACCAAATCAGTAGCACACACATCACAGTGCCACAACATGTACTCCCACAACACAAATCAGCACAGCACACAGACAACAACACACTCAGGAAGGGTAGCAGTAACTCAGCAAACACACATACAGCTTACCCACCACCCACAGATGCACAACTCAGGGACACCCAGGTGCAAACAACATGACCAGAGGACTGTGCAGCACCCACATTTGAACTGCACATGAGCAACCATGACTGCAAACCAGTAGAAGAAAATAACACATAACTAATAGGGAAAATGTCCTGAGTGGCACATTGGTCCTGTGCACAGATTAGCACCACAAAGCATAGTCTAACAAATGAAGTGGTGGGGAGGCTCACACACTGGCAACCCAAGGGGTAGGTGACCTGAGATTGAAGTGGTGTGTACGTCAGTAGTGGACAGGTCAGGAGTGTACTGTACACAAACACATAGAGGAGTCATTTACAATGGGTAGGCATCAGAAGCACAGATAGGGGGTGGTATGACTCCACATTCCACAGACCATCCTGTAGCCAAAAATGGGTCAAGTGACAGCAATGCATGAGAAAACTCACAAATAATGTCAGTGTGGCTGAGCAGGTCTGCACAGTGAGCACAAACAGTATTACGACACATGGCTGATCAACAAAACACAACACAGACTTGGCAGTAACACACTCTGCATACTCACAACTGGCAGCAACAACAAGTAGGTGTCCCCCAGGAGTGCAAGGACACGACAACACACTGCACAGTGCACAACCTACAACTCCTACATGTGCCCACAATCTGAAGCACATGGCTGAAAATTCAAACAAACAGGCACTCAGCTTCTGGGTCATACATGTATGCAGTTGGCATTGCAGGGGCACACACACATCAACACTACTGACCAAGTCACCCCATCACACTTCATGACCACTTAAGTGCACACATACAAATGTACCCATGTGACTAGGAAGACAGGCCATCACAAGATGACCACACATCAACACTGATGTTCACACATCAAGAAAGATCACACAGATATGATGGACCCTGACCAGCCCGCATGTAATCCAGTGGATAGAATTCCCCTCTGTGCTGGTATTGTATCCTAACATGACATGTGTACAATTTAGCAAACCTGACCATATAATGATTAGGATAACAGTAGATCATCACAAACAACCATCGTTGCACACTCAAACCTCAGAGTCAAGAAATACTAAAGTGCCTGTCACCTCTGGCAAACTCTGAAAAAGTAAAACAATCAATTGGCAATGCTAAGGTGGCATACAGAGCATGTGTCACATGAAACCATACCCATACATAAAACTTTTTATTTAGCAAGGACACTGACAAAGCAGACAACAGGAGTAACTCTCTTTATTACATATTAGCCAGATAGGCAACAAAAGTAGACAAGAGCAAGGCCAGTGGCCAGTCCATAGTTCAAAGGAGGTGCATGTGTGCACAAGAACCTGCACAGGGAATGGGCATCCAAATTACAAACAGCAAGGCCAGTGGCCAGTCCATAGTTCAAAGGAGGGACATGTGTGCATGAGAACCTGCACAGGGAATGGGCAACCAAAGTTACAAACAGCCAGTGGCCAGTCCATAGTTCAAATGAGGGACATGTGTGCATGAGAACCTGCACAGGGAATGGGCAACCAAAGTTACAAACAGCCAGCTGCCAGTTCATAGTTCAAAGGAGGGAGATGTGTGCATGAGAACCTGCACAGGGAATGGGCATCCAAATTACAAACAGCAAGGCCAGTGGCCAGTCCATAGTTCAAAGGAGGTACATGTGTGCATGAGAACCTGCACAGAGAATGGGCATTCAAATTACAAACAGCAAGGCCAGTGGCCAGTCCATAGTGCAAAGGTGGGACATATGTGCATGAGAACCTGCACAGGGAATGGGCAACCAAAGTTACAAACAGCCAGTGGCCAGTCCATAGTGCAAAGGAGGAACATATGTGCATGAGAACCTGCGTTTCAGCTCCAAGCACTCCAAAGTCAAGAATCAAGTTCGTACTGTACATGGATTTCCAATGTCTTTTTTTCAGATATTATATTCCATATGGCAGTTCCTTTGTACAAGATTCACAACAAAACATAACAGCTTCATGCCACAGCTTCATGCTAACAAGTGTTTCTTCCGTTTTGTAAGACAGGACTTCACCAGGGCTGAAACAAATGTAATAATGGCGCCAGGAATGAGAGGATTTGGGATACACCCATTCACCCTCCTAGTGCCATGCATTTCAAAGAAAAGGAAGGTACAGACATGTGATATGTTAGTCATCATATAGAAACAAGACCAATCTATATATAGGATGGCTTCAACCAGAGGAAATATATATATAGTGTAACAAGAGAACCCACATCTATATTAGGACCACATGTGTGTTTGAAAACATCATTAGAGAAAGAAAAGAAGAGACAGACAGCATATCACCACAAATGTATTGTAAGTCACACCCAAAATATATGCTGAGCCTCCTTATACCGGAAAAAATGGCCAAACAAAAGACGCTGCTCACCTTTATCATCACAATTATTTACACAATTAGGCTGGAAGTAGTCATCCGAATAGAGACTGTTTATATGACGCACCTAAAAGAAGAAAATAAATCATCAATATATCTATTTGTCTGACTAGTACCAAAAGTATTAGGCACTAGTACCATCCAACGTACCAGAGTTAAAAATCCATCCACATGGTATATAGAAGTGGTAAAAGTAGCAAACATCCGTATTCTGAAATATAAATTCGAACGCATGTCACCACCAAGACTATATGTATGAAAGGAAATATCATCTTATTATTCACGAAACGTCCTTAAATATACATTATTCCTAAGTTAGCCACATGGAATATATGCAAATAACCACCATGCAAGCTAAGCAGGGTTAAACACATGGCAAAGTAAGAGCCGCCAAATGGCCATTGCTCCGAGGCTCCTCTAAATCGCGAGGAGCGTGGCACTGCCGTAGAAAAAGATGGAGTCTATAAATTAGCTGTTTTTACTCACCAAACAGCGACACGTAAAATGCTTGTCTACATTGAAAAAGGTACACAACACAAGACCAAATGGGAGGTTAATAAGAACCCATGTCCCAAGGGTCATGTGCCTGATAGATTACCAGTTTACACTTGCAGAACAGTAATACGCTAAACACTCATATCCATTGAAAATACTAAACAACACGGTACCAAAGGTGATACGTGTCTTTTGTTTGGCCATTTTTTCCGGTATAAGGAGGCTCAGCATATATTTTGGGTTTGACTCACATTACGTTTGCGGTAATATGCTGTCTGTCTCTTCTTTTCTTTCTCTAATGATGTTTTCAGACACATACATGGTCCTAATATAGATATGGGTTCTCTTGTTACACTATGTATATATTTCCTCTGGTTGAAGCCATCCTATATATGCATTGGTCTTGTTTCTATGTGATGACTAACATATCACATGTCTGCACCTTCCTTTTCTTTGAAATGCATGGCACTTGGAGGTTGAATGGTCGTATCCCAAATACTCTCTTTCCTGATGCCATTATTACATTTGTTTCAGCCCTGATGTTGTCCTGTTTTACAAAACGGATGAAACACGTGTTGGCATGAAGCTGTGGCATGAAGCTGTTATGTTTTGTTGTGGATCTTGTAGAAAGGAACTGTCATATGGACTATGGAATATAATGTCTGAATAAAAGACATTGGAAATCCACGTACAGTACGAACTTGATTCTTGACTTTGGAGAGCTTGGACCTGAAAGGCAAATTGTGAGGAAAAGACTGTTATCTGCTTTCCCATTGAGGAAGATTTGGTGGCTCTACCTCCTCCCAAAGCACCCTATGTAAACTTGCATTTCTGTTTTGGACAATTGGAGACCATACTGGTGTGTGCGCCACTTCCGCAAGTCACCAATAACATTGTAATAATGCATGAGAACCTGCACAGGGAATGGGTGACACCGTACACTGCCATTGTCAGCAACACAGCTAGGGGGATAACAATGGGCAGTCCAGGCACCGCTGTAGGAGAGATAGGTGTGGGAGGGGGACTTTGCCTCAGACTTGGCTGTCAGTCGAACTGGAAGGTAGCTGATTGTCGGGCCCAGTTGGAGAACTGGACCTGGGAGTGAGAGGACCAGTTGAGGTGGAGGCATCAGTGGCTGTCTGAGCCGGAAGGCTGCTTGGACTGGGTGTTGTGGTGGTACGTGGAGGCAGAGACATGCTGCCGTGAGACACAGTGTGTGAGGGAGAATGTGGAGGGCTGCCTTTCCACTTCTTGTGGATTCGATAGGTAATTATTGTCTTGGTAGAAGTGGGAAGTGGGGCGGGCACAACAGTCACACTCTCCACCAAAGGTACATCAGGTGCAGGTGGTAGCCCTCCCGCTGAGAAACTGCTGTATCTGGCAGTACGCTTGGCCTGGCCTTGCCTTTTCCCCTCCATTCCTTGTTGACCGGGTGAGCCCCACACAGTGCCCTCCTTTCCCAGCTTCACAGGGGTGTGGGTGGGAGTTGAGGTTGTGGGTGAATCTGCCTTAGTGGGCTTTTTCTGTGGACTCTTAGCAGGCACCAGCTTCACAGCAGGCATGGCAACCGTTTGCCTGTCTTTGGGATCCGCTTTTGGGACGGGAGTGTCCTTGGATGGGGCCTATTTTGAGGCATGTGAGCCTGAGGCCTGCTTCTTGGCTTGATGCCCCTGAGTGTCACCTGAAGGGCTTTTGCCTTTGCGCTCCTGTGTGACTTTTGTTTGTTTGGGGTATGGTGTCTGAGCTTTGGGCCACTTGGGGTGCTGCTGTTGTGTGCTGCGTGTGGTGTACCTGGAGCCTGTGGGCTGTGGTGTGTGGTCTATCTCTAAAGATGTAGCCACTTGTAGGGGGGTTGCCAAAGGGACTGGAGCTGGTCTCTGAGCCTGTGACAGCTGAATGGCTGCCATCACTGTGGAGGACAAAGACTGGCCAGTTGTGTGGAGCCCACCCACATCAGAATGAATGCCCTCCATGAAGGCAACTACCTGTGCCAACTTTTTGTCATGGTCTTGGAAGGCATTCAGGAGAGTTGTCTGACCCACACACAGCTGGCGCAAAAGGTTCACAGCCTCAACACTGAGGGCAGCAGGGTAGACAGGGGCAGGGGCAGTGGTGCCTAGGGTGAAGGACACTCTTCCCTTCTTACTGTTGTGAGCACGTGCAGCTCCAGTGGAAGTAACTGGGAGTGAGGGCACTGGACTATGTGTGGTGGAAGAGGAGGCAGATTTCCCACTCCCTGTGCCCACCAACATCGAGAAGTCACCGCTGGCATCAGATGACGTTGAGTTTGGTGTTTCTGGGCGTGATTCCTCAAGGGTACTCCTGTCCCCCTCCGAGGCACTGGTCACATCAGTGTCAGTGAGCTCATGTGTAGCAGTCGTGCAAGATGCCTCACCACTGGTGTCCATCCCCGGTCCTTCTGTGCCCTCTGTAGATGCTGCAAGAGACAGAGACGTAGGTTCAGTTTACTGCCATACACACAAACATCATATGCAAGCAAAGCACAAAACAAGGATGATGATACCCCCATGTTGCACACCACCCTGTGCAGTCTGCATGTGCACCCTAATTCAAAACTCAAAACACACATGGAAACATGCACACTTGGCATTAATTACCCCATGTGATGTCCACACAGCCAAATACCTTGCCAATGCCTCCATGTAACCTGACATACAGATCCCTGTGAGCATACCTAGATCCCTGTAGGTGAAAAAGATGTACATCTCAACATGTTGTCACAGTCACATATGAAGTCACCATAAGGGGACAACACAGAAACAGATTCCAAAATGTCATTTTGCAATGGCCATGAGCTCCTGCCATCCACTGTGTTGTGCTTTGGTGCACAACTACAGTTGCACATTGGTGTCAGATGTGTAGTTCTCACAATTTCGAGGTCAGGCACTGCACACATCGACTAAAACACACTCAGATGAGGCACACTGTCGTTCACTGCCAGGGTATGTCCATGACTCCCCTAATGCAGCCAATGCCGTAAGGCCACAACTCTGCATGCAATGTCAAGGGCCATAACATTAAAGAACTGAGAACGTACATGTAGCGAAAATGCTTGACAGCTGCACCCAACACAGAGGCCACTTACAGGCCATTGCATCACACTAGAAACATCACAGAGCTCCGCGCTGGCTCAGGGTTGGAATACATGCAGTCACTCACACCCAAAGTCACCCTTCCCAGAATACTCACCCCCAACTTGCTGCTGATGGGGCCTCAAACGTCCATCCAGCTCTGGCTGTGTCACTGCCAAGATGTGGGCCATTAGTGGTGTCATGCTCCTGCGCGCCAACCTGCCAGTCCGAGGGAGCAGCCCCAGCGTCATCTCTGCCATGTTTTTGCTCAGCCGGCAGATATCATCCCAACTCTTTTGACAGTGTGTGTGCCGTCGGTTGGAGACACCCAGAACCCACACCTTGCGTGCAATGGCCCTCCATACAGCCTTACACTGGTGGACTTTGAGCTGCAGACATGGGAGACAAGAGGAGGAAATTTCAGTGGCACTGGGTTATGTACCACTTTGTCTCAGTACAGGAGCATGCACACTCAGCACAGCTATTCAGATATGTTTAGCAGAGACAATACAGCATGACACGTAGTACATCAGCATGAGATAATCCTACCTAAAGGCATGCAGGTATAAGGATGGACACAGTACCTGGCCATCTCATACACATGCAGAATGCCAGCACAGAAAGCAATGTGACAAAGGCCCACATTCGCGATGCAGTTTGTGAGGGAGCAAGACATACATTACATTGAAAATTATGTGTTGGGGCAGACTCACTGTGTCCAACACTGCACACCCCTCAATGTCCTTGTCCTGTGAATGGCTCACTGTGTCATGCAGGTCACATTTAGGGACATGATATTACAACCTCACACCCTTCTCACAAGGTCTGTCTTGTGAAATCCACAGGCCTAAGATAGCCCATTGATGAATAGGGTAGCAGACAACCCATATGTCTCACTCTGTCCATTCAGTGATGGGTCCCTGTCAAATTGGGCAGTAACTGTGCAGGCCAAGGGGGCTCACATTGCGTTCTAATGTGGGCCATCAGAACTGTCACATGCAAGTACAATATGAGAGGGCAAACAGTGCCTACCCATGTGAGTCAGTACACATAATGAAGAAAATGGAAGGGGCATGTTTCAGAAGTAAAACAATCTGCTGTGTCATAGGTGAATTTCCACCAAGAGTGTCACCCTCAGGCATTTCACTCTTGTGCATGATGCTAACATATCCATGGTGGCAATATAAAGTCAAACATACTTCCATCAGTACCCTCTGAATGAAAAGTCTTTGTACTGTCACAAATGAGGCAGTGAAAACCTCATTGACTCAAACACCCATTAGCACAGGCAATTTCTGTCCTGACTCCCACTTTCCAAACTTGCAGTGTCACTGTATGGCTTCAAAAACACTGTATGTCCCTCCCATCCTGTTATGCAGCCCGGGAAATATGTAAAATAGGCTAAAACCCCATTTTCCTGAAGTCAGCATGCTAGGCAGTGTATCACACAAACCCACACTCTCAGGCACATACTGCAGCAGATCAACTGAATGTGTGTACTCCCTGCACTCCCCTACTTTCACTCTGAAATACTTACCATGACATCAGGAGCACCATATAGCCTCCCATACTGATCGAGCACCTCATCAACCAGGACCTCCAGCTCCTCTGTGGTGAAAGGACGGGCCCTGATGTTCTCAGTTCTCGCCATCCTTGGGTCCAGGAGACAGGAGCAGCAGCAGGTGGTGGTGAAGAGTGTCAGTCAGCAGTGTCTGGAAGCAGTGGAAATGTGTGGCTCTCTCCCACACATATATAGCCCCCTGGGATAGTCTCAGTGGTACTAAGCCGCTGCAATTGGCTTTCCAGGTCAGCTTTTTTCAAATACGACTAATGACCAGCCCCACGGTAGCGGAGCACGCCTACCACGATTTTCAAAATTGCATTTGTCTACCGTGATTGCGGTTCCCATTGGCTGTAAGGGCATGGGCTTTGGCGGTGACACACAGCAGGGGCCAGGCGGTCACTACCGCGATCGTGCATCTTACAATTGCATCCAATGACCGGCCCGCGGTAGCGGAGCACGCCTACCGCGATTTTCAAAATTGCATTTGTGTACCGCAATTGCGGTTCCCATTGGCTGTAAGGGCATGGGCATTGGCGGTGACACACCGCAGGGGCCAGGAAGTCGCTATCATGATTTGGCCACTTGACATTGGTGCCTATGGCCATGCGGTGGCGGAGCACGCCAACCGACATTTTCCAATATGTATATCACTACCGCGATTGCGGCTCCCATTGGCTGTAAGGGCAAGGGCATTGGCAGTGACATACTGCAGGGTCCAGACGGTTGCTACCGCAATTTGGACGCTTGACATTGATGCCTATGGCCGTGATTGCGGTGGCGGTGCACGCTTATGGCATCTATGGACACATCATGCTGTGGCAGTGGCAATGGCCAGTTCTTAACATTGTACAGTAGACACTTGCTATGGATCATGCCACCAGATAGTGCAAACCAATGCTAGTGTAACATTTAGCCCACTGATGACTACACATGCCATGTCAGTACACAGGATAACATGCATTGGCATGTACTCCCTCACATGTCACTTATGATATTGTTGTGCATGTACATAGATCTGTGGTGTGATGCCTCTCAAATATGTACACATTTCAATGTGTGAGATGGCTAAGCAACACACAGTAATGAAGGTCTGACTACATGATGTGCCTATTTCACTGTGTACATTGCCGAGCTCCTGTACATACTGGATCTTCATGCACACACTGTGCTCATTGTGTTGTCAATGTGTGCCCTGTCCGACTTACGCATGAAGATGTGGCAGGTACAGCAGCTACATAGATGCTAGCAGTGTTTCTGTCTCACACATGTGCTGTCAACTACTCTGAGGGCTGGTGACACAAGATGTTGAAATGTACCTTTTGGCATTCACATAGTCTGAATCTGTTTTGGGGGTACTCACTGTGTAAATACTGGACAAGTGTACGACTAGTTTGGATCAAGGTGTCCCTACATGTAAGTTGTGCTGTAAGCTGAAGTTTGATGCCAGTCATTGTTGGCGCTGTGTCAGTCAAAACGTGAGATGTTGGACACATCTCATAGGGGGATTGAATTGACATGTGTCCCCTTTAATCTCACCTAGGAGGCGACCAAATGTGCATCGTCAATTCACAGTGCTGGCGGACATGGAGGATGAGGACATTATACAGAAATTCCGTCTGGATCGACCTACCCTTCAAGACCTATGTGTTCTGTTGGAGCCCCATCTGAGGCCTCGCAGAACCTATCCGACTGCTTTAGCACCAACGTGTAAGGTGATGGCAGCCCTGCATTTTATTCCTACTGGTTCATTCCAGTACACGATGTCCAGTGCAGGTGGGATGTCGCAACCTGTGTTCAGCATGGTGCTATGTGATGTCCTGTCCACTATGATGACCTACAAGGACAGATAAATCAATTTCTCCAGGAGGCATGAATTGGCGGCTGTGAAGGGTGATTTTTATGACCTTGGCCACATCCCTAATGTTGTTGGCGCCGTTGACTGCACTCACGTTGGCCTGGTTCCACCACAGGCACGTGAGCACATCTGCAGTAATAGGAAGCATTTCCATTCCATCAATGTGCAAGTGGTATGCCAGGTTTATATGATAATCTCACATGTCTGTGCCAAATATCCAGGATCAGCCCATGACTCCTACATCCTGTGTAACAGCATTGTACAACAGCTGATGGCAAATCTGCATCCAGAGTATGCGTGTATTGTGGGTGAGTACGCAGAGACAAGTAGCGTGCTATATGTGTGACATGCTGTCCTCTGCCACAGTTATGTTACAAGTTTGTTCTGTGTGTCTCACACCTAGGTGACTCTGCATATCCCAAATCCCAACCGGCCTTGGTTGCTCAGCCCACTGAGGAATCCCAGGACCCGGGTGAAGTCCGCTACAATGATGCCCATGGGAGGACACGTTGTGTGGTGGAGCGTACTTTTGGTTTACTTAAGTCACAATTTCGCTGCCTGGACAAGACCGGAGGTGCACTGATGTACTCTCCACAAAAGGTGTGTCAGATCGTAGTTGCATGCTGCATGCTCCATAACCTGGCCTTGCGCAAAGTGATCCCCCTGATCCTGGGTGATGATGAGCAGCCGAGACCCCCGCCTGCAAACCCACACATGTCCAGTGATGAGGATAGTGGAGAGGAGGAAGGTGTTGACATGCATCAACAGCTCATCAACCGCTACTTCCCTTGAAGTTGAGTGAAGACGTACAATGGTGCCATTGTCTGCTGATTTTGTTGTTGGTGAGAAGGCCTAGGGGAGCTTTGTGACTGATGCCTGTTGTTGGCTCTGTGCTGGCTGCTAATGTTTCTGGGACAGGGTATTTATGCACAGCTACAGAATGTCTATGTTGGTAGTGCTGCACATTGTAATGTGTGCAGATATGAGTACCATGATGACAAGTGTTGTGTAATGGCTGTTATGCCATCACCTGACAAGTGAATATTGTTCTCTTGTGTTTTCCTAGGTCACTGCAGCCTCTCAATGCCTTCAAACAAACAGTGCTCCTGGTACATTGTATTCAGAGTCAACATTGTACATCCTGTGATAAACATGGAGCTGACACGAAAATATAGGTGTGTAAGGAGTGTTTATTTATAATGGGTATATGTGACAGGGAAGTGGATATTTACAAAAAGGTGAAAAGGGAATCAATGAGTTGTCAGTGATGGTAGATGAGACAATAGAGTAGTCACCACATTGATGTGGTGACACAGTTCAACAGACGCCTACCATCAACATGACAGTATGGATAAAGACAGTCAGCAATGTCAATGGCAAGGTGAAGAGGGGTGCCATCATGGCTGGCTCCTTGACTGGCTTTTGGCTGGTGCTTTGCCACGTGATCCTCCGTTGGTTTTCCTTGGACGGCCCCTTGAGCGTTTGGCAGGGTGGCCTCTGCTGCGGGCTCAGAAGTGTCTGAGGACTCACCTCTCTCTCTGGCCACAGGGGAGGTGGAGGGACTGTAATCCTGCGGGCCACTGGAGGTAGGTTGAGCTGTTGTTTGGGCCGCAGGCCTGTCTCTCAGTGCACCCACAAGCTGGCCCAAGAGGTCCACGTTTGGCCCATATGTGTTTCTATGGACCTCAGCAGCAGGCGGAGCTTACGTGATTCTTCCAGAGCCTGGCCCGTGTGTCCCTGGGCTTGTTCCTAGGTCCCAAGGACTCTGGCGATGTTGGTCAGGGCTTTGGTCCCAGTCTCTGGTTGATTTTGTCACCCAGTTGCCCTCCCACCTGCCGTGCTGTCCCGGACCTGTGATGTCACCACTCTAGGCACCCGTGTACTCTCCCTGCTCTCCTCAGATTGTGGGGTGGTGTGGTCACCCTCTGAGGAAGGGACAGTGTTGCAGGCAGCACTGGTAGTTGTGGTGGTGGTGGAGGCTGCACAGGTCATTATAGCAGGGGTCAGCGCAGTTGTTGTTGCTGAGGTGGTGGCGGTGGGGACAGTGGGGTCCTGGGACCTGTTGCGCCCTGGCATGCCTGATGGGCCGGCATCTGGCTCCGCATCCAAGGAATCTAGGGAGTATGCATCAGAGAGTCCATGTTCGAGGGGGAGACTGGCTCTGCAGGTTGGTGTTGTCATGTGCAGCTGTCAGTTCTTGGTCACCTGTGTAACAGAGGGGAAATGGTCAGTGAAGTGCACCCCACGTGCTTGGTGTTAGATGTTTGGTTGTTACTTGATATATACCACACAGTTTACTTTGAGGTCACTTTGTATGGCTGCACGGTACTGAGCATCATAACATGATGTGGAGGTACATACATTACTTGTCCATGGTGTGACATGTCAATAGGTATCATGCCCCACATACAGATTGTGTCATTACAAGGACATGTCGTCAGCTAACGACTAGCAGCACAACAATTTTATGTGAAGCATCTTTGTTGTTTACTCTGCATGGAATACATCACATCTGAACATGATCTAACCATTGTAATCTCATGCATACCTTTGTCATATCATGTGCTTTGCTTTCTTTTTACTACTGACCATGCTTGTTTTGTTTTCATATGGGCCTTGACGCTCTGCCCTTATGGCATGGCATTCCGTGCTGTGCATGATTGTGCCCTGAATTTCTTAAACTTGTGATTTGATGATTCACACTTTTGTTTCTGTGACAGTTACATACACTTAGCTGTCTGCACACTGGAAGTGGCTATTAGATCTATGCCAAGTTTGGTGGGATGTGAGGGCTGGTGTGGTCATATGGCTCCATGCTTTTTGATTGAAATGGTGGGGTGCATGCACTGTCTACTTACCTGTTCTGTAGCACATTCGGGGCGAATTTCTGACACATCTTTCTGGGTGTGTGGTGGAGTGCTCCATCTTTCTCAGCTTCGGGACAAGGCTGCCTGGTGGGAGTTGTAGTGCTGGCTTCCCACCCACACACCCCCCTCCCTGTGAAGATGGCTCCCTACCTGTTGTTTGGTTGGTGAGGTACAATGGCTGCCACATGCTTCTGGGTGGGGGGAGTACTCCATCCTGCTGAGCTGTGGGACAAGAGGGCCTGGTAGGAGTTGTAGTGCTGGCTGCCTATCCATAGACACCCCTCCCTGTTAAGCTGGATGGCTCCCTGAGGAGCAGAGGAAGGGAATGGTTACACATGGCTCTTGGGTGGGGGGAGTGTTCCATCCTGCTCAGCTGTGGAACAGGGGGCCTGGTGGGAGTTTTAGTGCTGGCTGCCTGTACACATGCAACCCAGGGAATGTTGCTAGCTACCTTTGGGCTGAATCACCGGGAATGAATGCTGGATCTGTGAGACATGTGTTGGGGAGTGTGTGGTGCACATGAATGCATTTGGGCCTAGGAGGTGTAGCTTTGTAGTTGTGCAAGAGACTAAATAGCCGTGTGATGGTAGACATTTGTTTGTACTTACCAGCCTCCACTCCCCCGGTTATTCCTGTGAGACTCTCTGGAAGCAGTATGGCAAGCACCTTCTCGTCCCATGCAGTGAATGTTCTTGGTGGAATGGGAGAGCCACCGCCAGTCATCTAAGCCAGCTGACGGTTCTTGTTGTTCCTCTCTTTCACCTGTCTCACATTGACCTTGCTGACTATCCTTGCCCACGTTTGTGTTCTGGTGGCTAATGGTGTCTGTTGGACCATTTTACCAAGCAATTGTGGTTCTACTCTGATTACCTCATCTACCATGACTGACAACTCATTGCCAGTGAATTTCTGCATTTTCTTCAGTGCCATGGTGTGTGATGTGCAAATGGGTTAAAGGTGCAGGTGTGAGAGTGGTGGTGGTGATGTAAGTGGTGTGTGTGTGTGTGTGTGTTGTTGTGCTGGTGACATGTTTGGTGGTTTGCCTCTCCTTTGTGCTGTTGGGTTAGTTCCTTCAGGGGTGGAGAATTGCAAAGAATTGTCGTCAGGGAAGGGGCTTGTTTTATACTCAGCTATGTGGGTGTGTCAAAATGGAGTATTGCTGTCAGGTGTGTTGTGTGGGTTGTCCTCGGATTTGTATTTTTTTAGTTGCCATGGTGATGTGTCATTGGGGTGTGTTAGGTGTTTTTGGGGGCTGAGCTAGTTTGATGTGTACACTTGGTTGCCTTGTTATGTGTTTTTTTTTTTTGACCACCATAATTGTTCTGGAGCAGCCGCGGCGGTGGGTATGCAACAGCCCTTCCGCCGGCTCTCCCATTCATCACTGTTTGTGATCGCAGCGGTCGGAAACAGCAGATCATTCCACTGTCACCTCAATAGTATCCTAATTGTATGTGCGGTCAATCCTCTGGCCTTGCGGCGGTTTTGGCTTTTTCCACCGCGAATCCGACTGCCGCAGACGGATTTTCACCTGCTCCGCTCAGTACCGGCAGTCTTTTGTGGTATCGTTTCGCCGCGGTCCTTTTTTTCTGGCGGTTGATCCTAATCGGACCGCCGGTTTTGCCGCAGTACGTGCGGACGGTTCATTTCTGCTACCACAGCAGTGGGAATGGTTTTCCGCCCGCCATCCTAATAGACCCCTATGTTACAATACATAAGCTAATGTGAAAATGATTGGGTGGGCAAAATTTACATTTCACCTGCAAAATTAAAAAATATCTCACTTTGCAAAGGTGGCATCGTTCTGTAAACTTTTTTAAGAGAACTTTGCCACTAAAATAGGGGTGCGTCTGAGAATCTTTAGCAAAACCTGTTTTTGCAGAAGTTTTTTCTCACAAGTTCACCTTTGCAAATTTGCAAAGCTTAAAAAGTTAAGAGCACAATTTTTCAACGTTTACAGAGAAACTCCTTTGAGCACATCTACGAGGTAAGGGAAAAAGTGAGAGAAAAGTCAGAGTGAATGATTAAATTAAATTCAATCTTTCTTTCTTTATAATCTTTATTTCGACCGTTTTAGATCATAAAAGATATACAACAATAAAAACATTTAAAATAGAGTTAACATTCGAATAAAAAGCACATGACATTTTGAGAAGGAGCATAAATAACAACATGGTGCAAAATACAATTCATTCAATAGTTCTATTATCCCCAGCCTCAACCTGCTTTCTATGTCTTGCTCGAATGTGCCACATTGCTCTTAAAAATTTAGCTACCGCAAACACAACCGGGGGCGAAAGATCTGTTTTTAAAACTCTGTATGCATGTAGATAATGCCTAAGACTCAGGTTCTTAAGAAGGGGAACAAGCCAATAATTTCTGGGTCTACGGTATGCTTTACAGAAAAAGATCATATGTAGGTCATCCTCCCGGGTTTGGGTGCATAGTGAGCATTGCTCTGATGAGGGGGGATTGGACCACTGCTTCGTAAATGACCCAAGTGGGAGTGAGCTATGTCTCCACTGAAGGAACAATTTTCTGGTGAAGACCGGGCTGATATTGTCAAGAACACTCTCTTGGTGGTACACATCTTTCATTTTAATAAATAAGTTAGTAAGAGACCCCTCCTTTGTAGCCCCTATAAGTTTTGATAATTTAAATTCATAAAAGTCCTTTACCAGGAGTTTCCTAGGGATCCTACAGCACGCACTCCCTGGATTTTGCCAAAGCTCCGGCCGTCCCAGATTCTCACATGTCTTTTTCACATAGGATAACCATGGGATAAGAGCGGATTTTGGCAGAGTTAAAATCTCTTGTAGTTCAGACCTATATGTTGCAAGTTCTGGCCTAGCCCACAATCGACGCCAGAAAGTCAGCGGTTTGAGAGCCAGCTCTTCACTAATGGGTCTCAATCCCAGGTCCAGCCTCAACGGCAAAAGAGGTGTACTTGTTGGAAGGGCTGCCAGCTGCCTAATAAAATTGTTTTCAGTGACTAGTAAGTTCTGTGTAGAGGTGTGGCCCCACAGTTCCCCGCCGTATACTACTGCCCCACGCGCTTGCATTTTATAAATTTGTAGGGCTGGGGTCAAAGGTTTAAAGGACGAAGTATTCCTCAACCTACAGATACCTCCAGTTAATTGAACAAGTCTCAAATTGGCCTTGTTACGATGGGTGTCCCAGGACATTGTTTGATTAATGGTGACTCCCAAATACTCAAATGTACATACTCTCTCCAACTTCTGAGTGCCTATGATGGGATTAGGCCGGGTGGAATTTGGGGGGTTGAGAATCATGTATTTCGTCTTCATTGCATTGATCTCTAGACCCCGCTCAGTACAAAAGGTCGAAAATCCATCTAAAATTCGTTGAATTCCCATGGGGGACTTAGACAGCAGCAGGGTGTCATCCGCAAACATAATAGCGGGCACCCTGCTGCCATTGAGTTTTGGTGCGTCGGAGTCGGCCACCCTCAGCAGGTGGTCGATAACCCCGTTGACAAAGAGGCAAAACAGGGTCGGAGCCTTACCCCCCTGTCAACCGGAAATCTATCCGTAAGTACCCCATTCCTACCGCACCTCACACGTGCAAAATTTCCCATGTGCAGTCTTATCAAAATGGAAAGGATATCTTGCGGTATGGCCAGGTCCGCCAAGACGGACTAGAGTCTTGCTCTTGGGACTAAGTCGAAGGCAGCACGCAGGTTCACGAAAACCGTGTACAAGCTGCCACCCTCGATTATTGCGGTCTTCCAGTAAATAAGGTTCAAGCGGAACACCTGGTCCGTAGTCGAAACCCCCTTCCTAAATCCTGCCTGATAGGGGCTAAGGATGGAAAAGTCATCAATCCAAGTTTGGAGGCGATGAAGAATCAGCCTACCAAACAGCTTCTGGGAGACATCTATAAGGCTAATGGGCCTGTAGTTGGCTGGGAGCAGAGGTGACCCCTTTTTAAAGACCGGCACGATCTCTGCGCCCAGCCAAGTACTAGGCACCTCCATGCCCCCCAGAATAGCATTAAACATAGACAATAGATATGGTGCCCAAACATCTGGTTCCTGCTTAAAGCGATCCCCGGGGAGGCCATCCAAACCCGGAGCCTTGCCAAGGGGTAAGGCAGAAATTGCTGCTCTAATTTCAGTCACCGTAAAATGGTCTCCAGAATGACATGGTGTTACAGTGGGTGGTAATTCACCGGGGACCCCAGCCTCCACCCTATAAAGGGACCAGAAATGCTCCTTCCAGGCTTCAGCTGAGATGTTAGGTTCTATAGCCGATGGAAGATCTTCTGAGCCAGTATTTGCAATTCTCCAGAATTTGCGGGAGTCCCTATTGGCTAATGATTTAGTAAGGTCCTCCCACTTCTCCTGATCCCACTCAATCTTAGCGTTAAAAATCAATCGCTTATACTCCCTCCTCCTAGCCTTGATCTCAACTCGGCTATTGCCTTCCTTAATGGCGATTAAAAGGTCTGATTTCGCCTTACGGCAAGCAACATTATACCAGGTCTGGCGATTAGTGGACCCCCCCCCCCTTCTTAAGTGGACAGAAGAGGACTTCAGCCAGAGACTTTATCAAGTCATCGTGCGCCAAACGCAATAACTCATAAGTGTCTTTGGCGATAGAATTTCCCATTAAAGTACACACTACCTCCAAAATGGGGATTACCCTGGTGTATAATTCTGCGACTTTCCCTTGATTAGTGGCAAGCTTTTCCCATCTAATTCTCCTTCTGTTAAGGACCAACCCCGTGGACGCAGAACCTACCATGACCTTTCTTCCCACTAGACCCGGGATCTTATATTGTAACTGGAGCGCATTGTGGTAGCTGTCCTCCCTTGTAATTACCTTAAAGTCAATGATTAGCGACCACTGGAAGAGTTGGACCAAGATATAATCTATTCTTGATTCCCTACCCTGTTTATTATACGTCCACTTTGGAGGGATATCAGAGTTTACACGGCCATTACAGGCCCGCAAACCATGCTTAAGTGTTAGGGCAGTGACCTGGACCGCAAGGGGTGTCCAAGCTCTAGGTGGGATAGCATATGTGGGAGGAACCAATTAAACGGCGTCCTCGTCTCGAGAGGGTCCATCCACTAAGCTCGGTAGAGGCTCAAATTGTGAATTCAGATCTCCCTCCACCACGAAGGGTATGTCTGGGGAAATGCTATCGAGAAAGGCTGAGAGTTCATCTATCGTCCTCGATTCTTGGGTGATATTAACCGGCCTTGAATAGACATTGACCAGGGCGAGCCCGGAAGAATTTGACCATTCCAGTATCACGCCGAGGATGTCCTCTGAATGGGTGAGGATTCGTGTAGCAGAGCACCCCAGATCAGTTGCCACCCAGAGGATAAGGCCTCCCGATGGCCGCCCACGACCCCCCCCACCTAGCAGCCACTGAGAATGCTGCGAAACCTGGGCGAGAGTACTCCTCTCAAATTCAATCACAATAAGTAGTAAAGGAATGTGCATAGGCAATGCATTTTATGAACAAAAATACCCTTACTCTTTAAACTCACAACAAAACCTTCCTAGCAAAAAGGGAGTTGGCCCGAGTCAGATTGCTGAAAGGAATAAAAACATCTATCCTTGTTGATGACTTTAAAGTAGTGGTTCGATTTCTAATACAGTCATAAACGGTCTTTGGCAACTCACTGCTAGTGGATGGTCCATAGATTCACCTGACCACAATAAAGGATGAAGCAAAACCAAAGGGGATGATGGGCGGAGCGTTGAACATTGCAAGCACTCACCCCCAGTCAACTGATCTGGGTTTAATCCATCATCATTCTTTAGCTCACTCCGCCACCCCAGTTCAGACATGGCCATATGCAAATCAGTCTGACCCTGTGCCTCATGGGAACAGTCCAGCCCGAACTGCCAAGCCATGTCTTCCCTGGACAGGAAACAAGCTTCCTAGGACCGGTTTCTGGCATTTCAGCCGTCTTTAGCCAGGCTTGCTTGAATCCAGTGGCAAAGTGAGCAAGGAACTCATGTCTGAGCATACCCTGCCAACTTATGGCGAACAAAGCAATACCAAAGGAAATGATGGACGGAGTGTTGAACATTGCAAGCACTCACCCCCAGTCAACTGATCTGGGTTTAATCCATCACCGTTCTCTAGCCCACTCTGCCACCCCAGTTCAGACATGGCCATATGCAAATCAGTCTGACCCTGTGCCTCATGGGAACAGTCCAGCCCGAACTGCCAAGCCATGTCTTCACTGGATCGGAAACAAGCATCCTGGGACCGGTTTCGGGTTCATAACCCTCATCAGCCAGGCTATACAATAAAGGATGCCACATCTAGGTTGGCTTCCAGATGTAAAATGTATGACCACATTATGTAGGTTCTAAGAACTCTAAACTGGCTGCCCATTGAACCAGGAAGCTTGTTCAAACTAATCTGACTTGTCCAGAACAGTCTTTACTCTAGAACATTTAACCATCTACCACAGAAACCTGTAATTTCACAGTCATCGGCACCTTACGAGCAAAGAGTACATTTTACCCAAAAATATTTTCCGCTGAAAAAAATCCTAGAGCAATCCTTAACTGGGTGCACACCCAATCTTTGAAAGTCTATTCGACTATCGATCAGGACTATCCGCTCTTTGTAACTCTTTAAAAGTGAGCTGAAAATCCATAATTTCAGTTCCATTTCAGCTGTGATTTTGTTCTGCAAGTTTTTTTGAGTGTTTCTAAAATATCAGAGCTTTCTTACATTCTACACTTTTTTTCATTGAGCAGAAAGAGTAAAGTAATTCATTACTTCATAAGCAATACAAATCGAATATTAACATTATTTTGACACTACAGAATTAGGCTTCACAATAAAATGATAGAAGAATGATAAAAGAATTCCATAGACATCAGGGATCAGTTATAACAAAAATAGAGCTATCTCTGGTTTTCCTTAAAAAAAAGAATAAAGTGCAATGTGGCTACAGTACATTTAGGTGGCATTTTAAAAACATTACAGAATAGCAAGATGACATTGGACAGCTGTATACCTCACAACCCTTGATAATAGTACAGTATAGTGCAAATGTATATTTTGTACAGATACAGCCGAGGTCAGTAAAGTGATTCTCTTTATTACCTAAACCATCCATGATCAAAAACATTTTCAACAGTCAAGCAGAAACTCTATTATAGCAGCTCTAATTGACACTTAATTCATTCTCGAGTTGTTCCGTATATCTCCAAACCCTCTCAAATCTTTTAAATTAGCCTACCTACAAATTATTTTCATGTGCCATTCTAAAGATGTGGGAACTCGTCTTGTCCTCCAATTCTGTAGAATCACGGATCGTGCCACTAAAGAGGTAATTGATATAAAAGCTTGCTTGCCTATTAAATTTGGAAAGATTTGCCTCTGTTTTGACAAGCCAAAAAGTGCCACTGCAGCCTTTGGGTCGAATTGGCTCTGTAAGTCTTTACTAAGATTGCCAAATATATGTTTTTCCAACATTGCATCAGTAATGGACAGGTGAAGAAAGTATAGAGCCAATCTCCGCCACCTAATTGCTGGCATCGAAAACATCTATCTTCCAATTTCAGGTAGATCCTATGGAGGGCTTTAGGAATGTAATATGCCATTCATTGTGACAAAAAAGACACGTTTAAAATTAGCCGCCCTTAAGGCTTTACTGCCAAGTTGTGAGATCATCTGCCACTCGATCTCTTAAAAATAGTATTGTGTCGTCGCAGTAGTTTTGACCAAAACATTCTTTATTAGGTGGTTTTCCCATTGACTCTTACGTTCTATATTATGTTGTGAGTTTTGTAGAGCTCACAGCTGTCCCAGCGCTAACTGTAGCAGATGTTAAGAGGGTACTGAAAGAGGACAGCAAGGCCTATAGCATAGGGAAAAGATTATTTTTAATGGCTTTACGAAATGTAATGTGTTTGTTGATGCTACGGATGTGAACCAGTGGAGAGTTCCAGAGTTTCGCAACCAGGATGCAGAAAGATCGTCCTCCTGCTCGCTCTTTCCTCACCCGAGATACAACCGCCAGATGCTGGCCTATGGATCGTAGGTAGCAAGTGGGTATGTAGGGTGAGAGCAGGTCCGCCAGGATATCTGTGGAAAAGAGATTCATGATTTTGTTGGCAATGCAGAAAGTCTTAAACTCAATGCGTTTCGCCACCGGCAGCCAATGTACTCTGTGGATGGCGTTGGTAGTGGGGCAGGTTCTTGGAAGGCCAAGTAGGGTTCTAGCAGCCACATTTTGAGCCCTTTGCAGACATAGGAGTTCAGCCTTATTAGCCCCAAGTTAAAGCAAACTGGCGTTGTCCAGCCTTGATAGAATGGAGGCCTGAATGATGACTTGGTGGACTGTGGGATCAAAGAAACCCCGTAACGGTTTGAGCCGGCGCAGGAGTCCAAAACAGGTCCCAGCTACTTTTTTAGTTTGGGCTTGGAAGTTAAGGGTAGAACGAAACCCATACTCCCTAGTTTCTGACCACCTGTTGACGGGCGGGTACGCAGCCTAAAGTCAAAGGCCACCAGCTCTCACTCCACATCTCAGTGTCTCTCCCCACTATCAAAATCTCTGATTTCCTCAAATTTAGCTGGAGGCAGTTGGCAGTCATCCACTCTGCAATGGCTGTTAGATCGCTCCTGAACTTAAGCGCATCCTGCGTGGAGCCGTCAGCGAGTGCCACTGCTGCAGATCGGCGCATATAAATTCTCCCTACTTCCACGGACAGAGTAAATCCACAGTCGCATGCACATACACTCATCATACGCTAGGGCCCATCACACTGACATTTATACTATTACTCTATCCACACTAAATATAGGAGAGGAATCCTAAACCAATCTGCATCTAAACGAGGTCAATGCGATCATAAAGAAATTGTCCTGAGTCATGATTTTAAACATAGGAAATACATTTGAAAACTCAAAAAATGACAAAGAAATAACCACCCGACACTGGAATTCAAACAAATGGCTGTTTATCTAAATTAGTTCAAAATGAAAGTCAATCAATAGCAAAATCATTATTCTCATAGTTACCTATTCTAGCTAAATGGGTCAGGACAGGTCTCTCGGTAAAGTCTCTCGAGCTGCCGTCCTCAGCATAGGTTCAGGAAGAAGTGGCCTCCGAAATCCAAAACGCAATGACCGCAAAGAACACGGACCCTCTCTAGTTTAGTATATTTATAACAAAAATATCGAAAAATAAAGTTACAAACAAACTTCGAATATCCGTTGAGCCACTGAGCAGAGCAAGCAGGAAAGGATGTCACTTGGTAACATTTAGAAAACCTCCGCTCAGGAAATATCACAAAAATAAAAACACGGAAGAAGGAAACTCGAGTTTACAAGCGAAACATTTATGAATGCTCTTCCTTAGTACCATAGCAGAGCCACCGCAGATTTATCAATGTTCATTGTGGCTTAATTCTTCTCCAAGGACAATTGGAAACATGCCCGGAGCTGCTGTCCTCACGGAAACTTTTGAATCGGACAGAGGCTGTGGTCAGGTGACTTTCAACCATGTTCAGCAAGGCCTCTCGTCACATCTCAATCACTCGAGCGCAGGCTGTAAATGGCAGCCATCTTTGTTTAGGCCAAAACGGACCATCTTAATTAAAAGAAACACAAAACAACGTTACCACATCATAATGATTATACAGTGTTAATCCCCACTAATACCCTTATGTGTATGTAATTACCTAGCCGTCTGCAACACAAAGAAGCATTAGAGCACGTTATTTTAAAAGCACAAACGTGAAACAAATAGCACTTTTGCGAAACTCATTTAATTAATTTGCTCACCAATTTAGTTCACGTTTTAATAAAGCAACATAAATGCATTCCCGCGTGTAATTCTCTCTCATTAGTAATGTTGGTTAATTTAGACACCAACAAAGTTAGAATTTTTAAAATTATAAATCAGTTATTTTAATCACGACATATAACGCAAACTGGAGTTTAAAACTCGATAAATTTTCAACAGAAAACTCTGCTCCAGCAATCCCCCCTTTGGTGATATATTATCACCACAAAAACCAACCCAAAAAAAAAAATGTAGTCCCAATTTTTAGGAGAAATTGAAAATGTCTTTTATGACACAACATTAAACACCAGACTCTCTCACATCATCCCTCTTCGACTCCAGGTACACACTCTCCCTCAATTCTTCTAATTATATTTCTTGTGGATCTCTCCTTGATCTCTTTTGTTTCTTCTCAGCATTTCCTCTAATTATTCTCTTTTTCCCTCCCCTGTTTTTACAACACAAACACCCCAATCTCAGTATCAATAAAGCAACAATTACACATGTCAATGGAAATAATATTTTACCAATAATGGTACTACCTATCTTAGCAATAAAACTCTTAACAGCAAGTAACTTATTAGCTATTTTAGTCCAGATACTTTCAGCTTCCAGTGGTACTAATTCTTTATGCAAATCAGTAATATTTTTGATATAGACCTTTAGGTCTCTGCTTTCGTCAGGAATGTAAGTGCAACAATGTTGAACTTTCAGCATTCCACAAACTCCACCCTCTTTGGCCAATAGAATATCAAGGGCAAGTCCATTTTGCATAGACATGGCACGTACGGCAATCATTTCCGTATTTACCAAAAGAAACCCCCCAGCGGTACTTGTCGATAAGCGATCCACCACTGTAGACAGTTTCCGAATCCCATATGCATTTAAAGAAATTCCCACTGCTGGAATTAAAGCTCCAAAGATATCACCTACGATTTCTGACCAAGTTTCTCTCCTAAAGCGTGTTAGTAGATGAATGTGTTCTACATCTTCTATCCTATCTATATGAAAAATCTTGGGAAAGACCAGGCCCACATAACACGTGCCATACCAATGGTCAGGCAACTTGTAATAAGCCTTGTTCCCACAAACATAATACACTCCTGGGAAAACTGGATCTTCTCCACCTTTAAAACCCCATCCTGTCGCAATGAAGTATGTATCATGACACTCACTAGTCCCAACAAAATAACTATCATATTGGGATTTCCTTCTGGTAATGCATAGTTTACCCTTCTGTGGTGCATCTAAAGCCAAAGTTGGACTGGCCCCATTCCTCAATTCCTTTCCCATCTCAATATCCCAAATTGTCTCACTCACTTTATATTTCCCTGCCTTTTTATGCATGCTCATTCTCCTTTCCTCTACCATATCTAGGAAAGCCTTCTCCTCTTCTTTCAGACTGCAAGTTAAATTGTTTCTAAAAATGTAATCTAATGTTAATTCATCTTTCTCAATAAAAATCTCACCAAAAATGTTAGCTTCTTTAGCTGGATTCAGCTTTTTGTTCATAGGCAATTGCCCAAAAATGTTATCTTTGTTAGACATCTCATAATCTATTTTCCCTAACAAATAAAAAACACTACTTAGCACACTACATGAAATCCCATACGTAGCTGGTAAATGGTGATAAGTAACACCCTCTGAAACGGATGCAGGTAATTGCATACAAACATAGCAATCCCTAACTTCCATTGTCTTTACGTATTCGTACAACAATTTTGAAAAAACATTGCTAGAAAAATCATTAATTGACTTATCTTTATTTCATTTCATTACATTTAAATCTTTATTTCGACGCATTAGCATCATAAAAGATACAATAAAAAAAACATTTGATATTATAACAATTTAACAATTACTAGCTCAAAAAAGAGTAAGGGGTCAACTAAGCTAACCTATTCATATGTATCCATTGCATCCGAGGACAATATCTAATTACAGAATTCATTATTAACACATTTTACCTGGGCGAAAATTTACAATAGTTAAAAATATAATTAATAATAAATACAATTTAAAAACTATTAAAATAGTATTAAATTCACTAACCGCTAGGACATTTTTGTAAAAAAGTTCATAAAAACAACAACAACATCCTCATGGTTGGGTAATTAAACATGTGATTTAAATGTTTGATTGTCGTAGTCATTTTGGAGATATCTAGTGAACATAGTTGTGCGTTTATTTATATTTTCCCCCTTTTTTTTTTTTTTTTTTTAAAAAGGTAAGCCCAACTTTGTTCTAATAAAGTTTGCAGCGAGAAGAAATCTACTAACTCCAAAAACTATCACCTGGCTAGTATCGGTTTTTAGAATTCTGCCAGCCTCCTTATAGGATCTTGAACCAATTTTAAGACAAAGCGGCACTATCCACTTTTTCCTTGGTGTTACATAGCTGGAGCAAAATAGAAGTATATGTAGGTCATCTTCCTTAGTACCATGGGTACATGTAGTACAAAGATCACTTCCTGATTTGGCCCAGCTTTTTTCAAGCGCCTTCGTTCTAAGTGTACCATATCTAAATTTTAGGTACAAAGTTTTTGATAGTGGCGGATGAATCTCGTCTAGAAAGGGTTCGAAAGATGCTACATCCTTAAACAATAAAAAAATTTCAGTTAGTGGTCCATGGATTCTTATATACACTGACTCGTAGCTCACATATGACCAAAAGGATAATTTAACAATTTTCCTAGAGCACGAGTTCATAGCCTCAGGATCATTCCAAAAATGGGCTAATCCGATCATGCCAAACCAATTTCTAACATGCTTGAACCAATAAACTTTGTTACAACTATCGAGATCCATAACTTCTTTCAGGCCTTTCTTGTAATCAAGTAATTCAGGAGTCGTCCACAGTCTAACCCACAGCAATAATGGTCTTAATATTGCATGTTGATCTGTTCTTTTCAAGTTTAGATCCAAAAGAAGGGGTGTCAATGGGGTATTAGTAGATATTTTTAACAACCCCCTAAGGAACTTGTTCTCAAGGCTTTCAAATGTATTTCTACATGCAGGTCCCCATAGTTCTGCCCCATATAATACCGCTAGTTGAACTTTGTACTTGAAAATCTCTAGGGCCGGGGTCACGGCCTTGTACAAGCATTTTTTATGTCTCTTGAGAATTGGGAGACAGTTTTGTTTAAAAACTATCTTGTTCTTTTCTAGCTGTGATCTCCATGCTAAAGAAGAATCTATAGAGACACCTAAATAAATAAAATTCTGCACATAATCAAGCTTCTGTCCATTTAACATTAGATTTTTCTTAAAATTTCTATGTGGGCTCAGTGCCATATATTTCGTTTTTTTAGTATTAATTTCTAAGCCCTTTGAGGAACAATACAACTGAAACCTAGCTAATAACTTTTGAAGGCCCCGTGGTGTTTGGGAGATTAGAATGGTATCATCTGCGAACAGAAGGGACGAAACCCGTTCGCCCCCTAGTCTTGGTGAATCATTGTCACTACACTCCATGTATGATGGAATATCATTAACAAACAGGGAAAATAAGGTCGGTGCCAGTACACACCCCTGGCGTACTCCCCTTTTTATTGGAATAGCTTTTGTAAGTTCCCCAGTAGGACCCCACCTAACCTTGGCATAATTGTCCATATGTAATCCAATAACCAGTTTTAATAGATCTAGTGGGAGTCCCTGAGATTTCAATGATTCCCATAAAAGTTCTCGCGGAAAAAGGTCAAATGCGGCCCTTAAATCAACAAATGCCACATACAAATGACCTATGCGGAGGGTGACATATTTCCAATACAAACAACAGAGCCTTAGGACTTGATCAGTGGTTCCTGTTTTTACTCTGAACCCAGCTTGATATTTCGTTAAAATTAATTCTTCTTCCAACCATGTATTAACACGATTTAATATATGCCTAGCATAGATTTTTTGGGTAATGTCTAAAAGATTTATAGGGCGATAGTTAGCAGGATTGCTTCTATCGCCCTTTTTAAAAACAGTAATAATTTCCGCTCCGTTCCATGTGTCCGGAATTGCTTCCCCGGCAGCAACAGTATTGCACAAGTGATTAAGGTATGGTACCCAAACATCTAATTCATGCTTGAATAGGTCACCTGGTACTTTGTCCAGCCCAGGAGCTTTCCCGTATTTGACAGAATTAATTGCTAGTTCTGTTTTCTCTAGGTCAAAAACTATATGTGTAAGTTCGGCCTCTACGGGCAACAAAGCATACTCTTCCTGGCCTGCACTATCAGCCCCTTGAGCGGCATACAAATTCGTAAAATGGTCTATCCAAGTTGCTTCATCAAGGAAAACCTCTCTTGAGCCTTTCTCCATTTGGTTACCCTTGGCCACTATTTCCCAAAATAACTTTTGGTCCTTCGTTTTAGCTGCCCTCAGCATACAGGACCATAATTCCTCGTCCCATAAACACTTTGCATTGGCCAGCACCTTATTGTATAATTTCCTACTTTCTTTAACTGCCAGAGGATTTTTGGTTTTAACCGAGTCAATCAAAGCTGATTTTGCTATTCGGCATTCTTTATTAAACCATGGTTTACCTATAGGCTGTAGATTCACAGCACCCATTCCTTTTTTTGGTTTTTTAGTCATGAGTTCTAATAATTCTTTAAAGAACTCTTTATGCAGTTTAAGAAATTGACCAGGTTCGTTATTAGAGGGATTATAAGTATCAAATATATTAGTAAGGCAGTTATAGATATTTGCCACTAAATCTTCTTGTTCCAGGATATATGCCCATTTGACTGACCGACGATTATTGCTTAAAATGACATTATCTGGGGCTGGTTGATGTCCTCCCTCTTTAGCTTCCAGCCCCATTATTAAGCTCTTTACAAAACTAATTTCGAGGGAATGGTGATCACTATCAGATCTTGCTTTGATTATCAGGTCTTTTGTATATGGCCACAAGTCCATGGAAACAATAACATAGTCAATTATACTTTGACAATTACATCTCGAAAAAGTAGGTGCCTTGGGACTATCCGGTGGGAGACGCCCATTGCATGCCCTCAGTCCATGGCTTACCAATACCCTTGTGATTTGAAAAGCTAGGGTAGTACCAACAACTGCCCCATTACTAGATAAGGAAGGTATACCATTAGCATTATCTTCATCCTCATACAAATTATTCATTCCGACAATGGGCTCAAAATTGCAGTTCATGTCCCCACATATAATCGTGCTTGTTTCCGGGTCCAGAGTGTCCAGTATTGACTCAAGTTTGTCAATACATAGTGACTCCTTGTATGATGGGCACGGTCGATTATATACGTTAAAGAGATGGATCACCCGTTTATCAACGGTAACCATTTCCAGACCAAGTATATCTAAAGAATCAATTCTTAGTTGCTGGATGGCTATATTGATAGACACACTAACCCATATTATTAACCCTCCTGATGGACGGCCTCTTACTGATGGGACTGCGTCCAACTGATATGTTCTATATCCAACTCTATGCATGGATTTCGTAGCCCATGTTTCTTGTAAAACACAAATGTCAAAGGAGTTTATATAATGGTTCCATTCGGGATCATTTATTTTTTAGCCCACTCCTGCGACATTCCATGACACAATCTTGGCCATAGAGAGGTCTTGATTTAAGCTGCAACTAATGGCCGATGAAGTTTTGCTTAGTCTCTTAAGTACTCCTGACCTGGTACTATTCTGTTCATTTGACTCTCGATGTTCTATTCGATCAACTTCAAGTATTGGTCCTGGGGCTTCCTTGGGTTTATTTATAGATATGTTATTTTCCCCCTGTGTACCAATTGATAGCAATCGAGACAAGCCATTTAATTGATCAGATGACTTATGTGGACTTGTAGCAGACGCGACAGAAATGACAGGTGAGACGGGTGGGCAGAGTATAGATTTATGTTCTTCCCCGTGTGCTGGGAGTCAATCAATGTCCTCCAGTCCACTGAACCTGTTGTAACAGGGGATGAAGGGTTGAGCGAACTGTGGGCCCATCCATTCTCCACAATACTGCATATTAGCGTGTTGAGGCCTCCCGGCCCTACGTTGTATTATAGTCCAACCATCATCCCCCTCCCTTTCCCATCTATTAGGATTTGGGTTCCTTAACAACTCGCACCCAATTCCACCCCTAACTTGATTTGTGTCCCTTGTCCAGCTCCATGCGTTATCAAGATGTTCCGTTGGCGTATAAAAATAAGCCAGGGGTCTTGCCACAATCAATGAACCATTTTTTCTAGGCACTCCCAAACAAATATGTCCTACTGACCGAGGGTCTTCGAATGATACAACCACACAGTCCCCTTGTATTCTTTTTCTATTATAACCTACCCAGGGGACCCTCTCTACCATTAAGATATTACTTCTTATTGTAGGTGGTAATGGATGATTAATATTTAGCCAATGTGACACTTTGTTTTTGAGCGCCTCGTACGGTTCTAGAGTTGATGGGCCTAATTCCGGGACCCCAGTTAAGATGACTACATAATCACATGCTTCTGGAGGAAGATTAATATTCCTACGCTTTTCTGTGTGCATTTTATCTTCATTATGTGTAGGTATACTGCAAGGAGCCGGTTTATTAACTGATGTTCCACATGTCAAAGTAGACTTTGCACTATTTTTACCTACATCATTAATGGTAGGATTAGAATTAGGAACCTTAGAGGCTGAATTTATTCCTTTTTCCAAGTCATTATCAAGTGTTTTTGTCACCTGTACTTTAGTAATAGGGGCTGGTACCTGAATTACCTTTTTTTGCTGGCTAGTATAATCATCTTTTTTCACTTTCGTCAATTCTATAAGTTGTTTTTCTATCCCATCTAGTCTTGCTTCTATAGGAATGAGTAGGGTCTTAAGTATTTTTGTCAAGGTCGGTATAAGTGGACTTCATTCCCTATACTTATACCTGTACTATCAGCAGATAGATTAACTGAAAGAATATCAGCTAGGGAGTTGTCTAAAAAACTATCATCCATAATATTCATAGGTAATGTTTTAGGGACAACCCCTTCTTTCCCAGATTCGTGGCCCTGACTTTCCCTTATCGCTCTTACATTGACTGTATTGTTTTCATTACGCTTTCCTATCTTTGCAGCTTTGTTAGTTTTGGTAGCGGGATATTTTTTATAGAATCGCTTACTTGTTCCTTTTTTGGGGATAGCTCCCTCCCTTTTCCCTTTTCTTAAGATATTGTTATTAGCTGTCTGGCTATCTAACTGTGGGGCTGGCGAGGTGCTTTCTATGGTTACCAAACCCTGTGTGTCAAGAACACTACAATCTTGAAAATCAGAATGTGCACTGGTAGTGCCATTGATACAGATCAGGGTATCAGAAATATGCCCACTACCACAGATAGAGTAATTTTACAGTTACACGCACATTCATTCATCATACGCTAGGGCCCATTTCACTAACATACGCTCCAATACTCTACCAGCAGCAAACCTGTGGGAAGAAAACTCCTAAAGCACCCTGCATCTGTATCTAGGCGATAGGACCAGTTTAGTGGTTGCCTAACATAATATAAACAATCTATAAACAATAATCATAAGTCTTCAATAAACGACAAGGAAAGAAACAACCAACACCATGTTTAAAAGTTATATTGCTTTATCTAAAATTAGTCAGAGTAAATCAGAATAAATCATTTCTCATAGTTACCTATTCTAACTAGTGTCAGAACGGGTCAGGACCAGTCTCTCAAAAGTCTTTTCAGGATAAGGTCCTCAGCCTCAGTCCTCAGCAACGCAAGTTCACGCAGCAAGGCGACGAAAGAAAGTGTGGGGAGAGCCCTCCCTAAGCTAACATATTTTATAATGCAAAATACAATGGAAACCCACATGAATTTGACAAGTAAAATTGTATCACTGAGCAGAACGAGAAGGAAGGGATGTAACTTTGCAACATCTTGAAATCTCCACTCAGGAAAAGTCATAATATGCAAACCTCGGAACAGGAACCAAAGATTAGAAACTATTAAAGTTCATTTCCCTCGGCAAACCGGCTTTAGCACAGAGTTCTTTCTGAGGCTCTTTGTTTACCAAGGACAAATCATTTCTTTTGGAGATCCTCCAAACTTGCTGATGTCCTCCCGGAAATTTCCATATAAGGACTACGGTCAGTTGTCTGTAACCGAATTCCAGCAGGGGTCTCCCTTGTCACATCACAGATTTCGCCTGTACCAGAGCTCAGCCAGGCTTCAAATTATTCTCAGTTATTTTTCATGAAGGCCTCCATAGGCCACAATAGACCATCTTTAATTAAAGAGACAAAATAAAGATTACTACATCATAATGATTAAACAGTGTTAACCCCACTAACACCCTTATGTGTATGCATTTATCTAGCTTTGCGACATATAGAGCATTAATTCAGACAGCGTTTTGTGCTCAAAATAAATAGCACACAGCAACATTTAAACATGAAAACTTGCACGTTATTGTGAATACATAAACAGCACACGCATGCTAACCCTCGTGTAACCTTCTCTTGTGTTAGGACAAACAGGTTGATTAGTGAAACACACTTGCACAAGACAAATAATTAGTTGTTAATTATTAATAAATTAATAAAACGCATAGACATGCCAGAGCTTCAAAAGCCCCAGAATTTTCTAAAAGAAAACTCTGCTCCAGCAATCCCCCCTTTGGTGATTTTATCACCAAATAAATCCAAAAAAAAAATTAGTGAAAATTTAGTCCCATTTTAGGAGATATCAGAAATGTCTTTTCCCCTTAGACAACATTACACACCAGTCACTCTTTCATCATCTCTCTTTGTCTCTAGATAAACACTCTCCCTCAATTCTTCTAATTCAATCTCTTCTGGTTCTCTTTTCGAATTTTTCGAATTCTTACTTTTCTTTTCATTTTTCAATTTCTCTTTCCCTCTCCTGTTTTTATAACATACACACATTAATCTCAGTATCAACAAAGCAACAATTATACAAGACAAAGGAAACAATATTCTACCTATAATAGTACTACCTATTTTTGCAATAAAATCCTTAACAGCTATCATCTTATTAGCTAGTTTAGTCCATAAACTCCCAGTTTCAAGTGGTACTAAATCTTCATGCAAATCAGTAATATTTTTGATATAGACCTTCAGGTCTTTACTTTCATCAGGAATGTAAGTGCAACAATGTTGAACTTTCAAAATTCCACAAACTCCACCCTCCTTAGCCAAAAGAATATCAAGGGCAAGTCGATTTTGCATAGACATGGCACGTACGGCACTTAACTCCGTATTTACCAAAAGAAATCCTCCTGCGGTATTTGTCGATAAGCGATCAACCACTGTGGACAGTTTCCGAATTCCATAAGCATTTAAAGAAATTCCCACTGCTGGAATCAAAACCCCAAAAATATCACCCACTATTTCAGACCAAGTCTCTCTTTTAAAACGTTTTAATAGGTTAATATCTTCTACATCACTTATTTTATCTGTATGAAAAATCTTAGGAAAAACCAAACCCACATAACATGTGCCATACCAATGGTCAGGCAACTTGTAATAAGCCTTGTTCCCACACACATAGTACACTCCTGGAAAAATTGTATCTTCTCCACCTCTGAAACCCCAACCAGTCGCAACGAAGTATGTATCATGGCACTCACTAGTCCCCACAAAATATGTATCATATTGGGATTTCCTTCTGGTAATGCATAGTTTACCCTTCTGCGGTGCATCTAGAGCCAAAGTTGGACTAGCCCCATTTCTCAACTCTTTTCCCATTTCAATGTCCCAAATTGTCTCACTCACTTCATATTTCCCTGCCTTCTCATGCATGTTCACTCTCCTTTCCTCTACCATATCCAGGAAAGCTTTCTCCTCTTCTTTCAAACTGCAAGTTAAATTATTCTTAAAAATGTAATCTAATGTTAGTCCTTTTTCTTCAATAAAAATCTCACCAAAAGTGTTAGCTTCTTTAGCTGGATTCAGTTCTTTGTTCATTGGCAAATGCCCAAAAATACTATCTCTGTTAGACATCTTATAATCTATTTTCCCTAACAAATAAAAAACACTACTTAAAATACTACAAGAAATACCATATGTAGCTGGTAAATGGTGATAAGTAACACCCTCTGAAACGGATGCAGGTAACTGCATGCAGACATAGCAATCCCTCACTTCCATTGTCTTCACATATTCATATAACAGTCTAGAAAAAACATTACTAGAAAAATTGTTAATTGACCTATCTTTGTGTATGTAACTATTTCTAATTGGAATTTCTTTTTGTGAATTCTTCTCTATATTAGTCATATTTTCTGTGTCCATCCCAAATTCAACCTTAAAAGTAACTAATAAAACTAAAACACCCCATAGAAGCATTAATATTCCAGTACAACAGCAGCACATCTTGCACCACCTTTTTAAGAAGGCACATCTATTTTGATTATTCTCTATGTTAGCCATTCTGCTTTAACTTCTACTACTCCACTACTGAAATTAGAACTCTTCAAATCTCCAACGTTTATTCCAAACTCTTCAGCTTCTTCAAAGATCTTTCTGTTCACTCAGTCCAAGTGAATCCTTCTTTTACTCAGTTTGGATACTCATCGTTTTTCACTCCAATTTCTTCAACATCAAATTGTATCAGATCTCCAACATTCAAATCCTCAGTATCTGACTCTTCTCCAATGTCAGTCAAGAGTACTTTCAGGATTTCACCAGTATCTTCCTCAACCACTTCTCTCAAGACCACTTCCGGATTATCTTGAGTCACTGTTTCTTCTTTTCCTTCTTCAGACAGTGTCACATAAGACCATTCCGGTGATCTGTACTTTTGGTTGGGTCTTTTAACTCTTTTTATTTCTACTGGTTCCTTTGTTCTCTTTGATTCTTCTTCTTCAGCCTTTGAAGTTTGACTGGATACCTCATTCACTTGTTCAGCTCCCGATGTATTTGCTCTTATTATCCTGTATCTCAGTCTTTTCACTCTGTTGTTAGGCCAACGATCTCCTTTCACAACCTTTTTCGGCTTTTCCTTAACACTCCTTTCTCCAATCGAAGTTCTTTTTCTCAGAACTCGACCTTCTATTTGTTCATTCTCATCATCCGATTCTTTTTCAATTGCCCTTTGCTTTCGTTTCTTAGCAGTTTTCTTTTCTTTCACAGATTCTTTCACCACTATTTGAGACTTCCCTACTTCTGTCCCTCCTCGGGTCTCCGACACGCAATCTTCTTGCTGTCTATTTGTCCCTTTACCTAGCTCCTCATCAATGTTCCCTACACCTCCTCGGGGGTCTTCCGCAATCTGTCCCTCTCTATCTTTTTCTGACCCTGTTTCTTCAAGAATAATCTCAAGTGGTTCTTCAATTTCCTCCTCTTCCGATTCAGGAGTAGTCTCTGTGTGTTTTCTCTTTTCTTTTCTTTTTCCTCCACTGCTACTCGAAACTTCAGGCTCTTCTACAGAATCTGATCTTCCCTCTGATACTCGCAGTGAATCTCTTGAAGCTCTCTCTGCTTCTTTTCTCACTGATTCCGTATCTTCAGGATCTTCACCATCACTGGAATCTGACTCTTCATAATACTCTTCACCAGTTCCCTCTCTCGGGCTTGGAATTCTCAGAGTATGACTTGCATGTACCCAGTGTCTTACTCCAGCACACTTTACTGCAGTCGTTGTAGTCAGAATAACTTGTCTCGGCCTTCCCCACCTTGGAATCAAGCAATTTCTTCGTCTGTGCACCTTAATCCTCACCCAGTCTCCTGGACTCAGATCATGGGCTTGCTTCTTCTCAAGTGTGGTAGCTTCTTCTCCAACCTGGTGAAACACAGAATGAACTGCGTCAGCCAGGCCTTTACAGTAATCCAAAATCATGTCATCAGTTATTGTCATCAATTTATTCACAGGCACGAATGCATGGCGCATTGCACGTCCCATAATGATTTCATGCGGACTCAATCCTGTAGTTCTGTCTGGAGTAGATCTCATAGTCATCAAGACTAGAGGCAGAACATCTGGCCATTTCATGCCAGTGGCTAAGCACATTTTTCCAATTCTGTTTTTGATTGTGCCATTAATCTGCTCAACCACACCAGAAGCCTCTGGTCGTTATGCACAATGTAGCTTCTGCTGTATTTTTAATGCTTCACAAATCAAACTAATGAGTTCATTTTGAAAGTGTCTACCTCTGTCAGATTCAACTGTAACTGGAAACCCAAACCTAGGAATCAACTCCCTCAACAGTAATTTTGCCACTGTCAATCCATCATTTCTTCTTGTCGGGTAAGCTTCCACCCACCTTGAAAATAAACAGACTACCACTAGGACATACCTCAGTCTATTCACCTGGGGCATTTCAATGAAATCAATTTGCATTCTTGTGAAAGGACCTCCTTCTCTGCCAATTGTCCCTAAACTCACCACTGTCTTTTTTCCAGTGTTAAATTGCTGACAAATCAAACATCTTTGACAGATGCTTTCCGCAATTGTCCTAAACTTTGCATTGTACCAGGTCTGTTTAAAGGACCTAATCATTGCGTCTCTTCCCAGATGTCCCTGGCCATGATACATCCTTGCCATTGACGACAAAATTGAGTTTGGCATCACTGGTCTGCCATCTCTGTAGACCCAAACATGGTCTGTTTCTCTTGGAGCACATCCTGCCTTAACCCAATCTTGTTTCTCTTCTTCTCCTGCCTCATCTTGTAACTGTTTCACTTCATCCCACGTTTCTAGGACATTAGTAAACATCACAGAAGGGAAAGACATTTCTTTCTTTTCTCTTTCCCTGTTAATTGATTGATTTAATTTCGCGCAATACTGTGCCACATCGTTAGCATACCTGTTGCCAACAGTGATAAAATCCTCTCCTGAAACATGTGCTGCACATTTTACAACTGCTAACTCCTTAGGCAGCTGTATCGCCTCAAGCAATTTCCCAATCAGCTCAGCATTCTTTATCGGAGTTCCACTCGATGTCAAGAAACCTCTTTGTAGCCACAGTTGGCCAAAATCATGCACCACTCCAAATCCATACTGACTATCAGTCAACACAGTTGTTCTCAAATCTTTCCCAATCTCACAAGCTCTTGTCAATGCCACTAATTCAGCAACTTGCGCAGATTTTACTCCTTTCAATGGTGATGCTTCCATAACTTCTGAAACTTTGCACACTGCATATGCTGCACAAAGCACACCATTATCATTTCTCAGGCATGATCCATCCACAAACAACACATGATCATTCTCAGGCAAGGGAACATCCTTGATATCTGGTCTTGGTTTCGTACAGTACTCAAGCACATCCAAACAATCATGATCATTTTCCATCTTTATACCCACATTCTCAATATCCGGCAAAAGTGTCGCTGGATTCACATTCGTACATCTTTCAAGAGTCACATTTGATGCTCCCAAAATCACTTTCTCATACTTAGTCAACCGACTATTTGACATATGCTGAGTTCTGCTTCTTGTCAAAAGAATCGCCACATTGTGAGGTACGAATACCCTTACAGGATACCCCATTATGATTCCCTCACTCTGTTCCAGGCTTCTGCATGTTGCAGCCACAGATTTTAGACAACCTGGTAAACCCACAGCTACAGGGTCAAGTGTCGATGAGAAGTACGCAATAGGCCTTCTCAATTGTCCATGTTTCTGGATTAACACTGAAAGTGCACATCCATTTCTCTCACTGCAGTACAGTTCAAACTCTTTTTCATAGTCTGGCATACCCAGAGCTGGAGCTTCACACATTTTTGTTTTGAGCTCTTCAAATGCTGCCAATTGTTCTGCATCTAGATCCAATGGATCTGTCATGTCACTTTTTGTCAATTTAATCAATGGCTTTGCTATCAGGGAAAAATTAATTATCCACTGACGACAATATCCCACCATACCCAGGAACATTCTCACTTCTCTCTGGGTTTTTGGAGCTTTCATTTCCCTGATTATTTTGATCCTGTCAGTAGTCACTTTTCTCAGACCTTTCTCAATATTATGTCCAAGATAATGCACCTCTTTCTTGCAAAATTGTAATTTGGCTGGGGATACCTTTAACCCTCCATCTGCCAGATGATTCAGTAAAGCTATGGTATCCACTTCACAAGCTTCACGTGTCTTTGATGCCACCAGTAGGTCATCAATGTATTGTACTAGCACTGAGCTTTCAGGCATGATCAGACTTTCCAACGATTTTTTCAATAACTGATTGAATATCGAAGGACTCTCCGTATACCCCTGTGGGATACGACACCATGCTAAAATACGCTGGCCAAACCTAAATGCAAAAATTGGCTGGCTGTCATGATGCAATGGAATTGAAAAGAATGCATGACACAAATCAATCACTGTATACCACTCAGCATCATGTGGAATTTGATACAGAATCACCGATGGATTTGGCACGATGGGACAACATGCCACCACAATCTGATTAACTTTTCTCAGGTCCTGCACGATCCTGAACTTGCCATTAGGCTTTTTCAGTCCCATTATCGGTGAATTACACGGACTACTCAGTAGTTCTCTTAGTACTCCTTGCTGAATCATTTTCTCAATTATAGGAGTTATCCCTTCAATTATCTCTGGTGTCATTTTGTACTGAGGAATGTTAGGATATGCAATTCCTTCTTTTACTGCAATTTTCACTGGATCTACATTATTCATCAATCCCACATCCTCTCCTGTAAAATCCCCAACTGCTCCTTTCACTGTGTCTCTCAGCACCTGAGGCAGATCCTCCGGATTGAACACTGGAAATGTACCAATTAATTCACTTTCTCTATTTTCTAAAGTCATCCGGTAGAAAACATCATCATCTGGTGTCTCAAAAGCTATTCCATCTGGTGTACAGAAAATTGTGCAGTTCATCTTGCATAATAAATCCCTACCTAACAGGTTCACTGGGCTTGTGTCACAGACAATAAATCTGTGCATGTCTGAAAATTTCCCTATCTGTACTTTCACTGGTTCAGTAAGACGTGTTCTGATTTGTGTATTAGCTACACCAACTACTTGGATTGCTTCATCCGAGAGAGGAAGATTTCTAACATCTGTTGACCTGACAGTTGATCTTGTCGCACCTGTGTCTACTAAAAAAGTAACACCTTCTTCATTTATTTTCCCATCCACAAATGGTCCTGCCTGGTCTATTTCTAGAGTTGCACCAAGTATGCACTCCTCTTCCTCTCCTCGGCACCGTCAATAATCACCTTCAGACTCACTCCCTTCACTCTTTAACAAGTACTGTTGTACCTTGTTAGTACGTCTTGGTTTGTTTACCTGCTCATCATTGAAGAATCCCGAATCCTGACTGTACTTTTGTACCCCTCTATTCTGCGGTAAAGGTGGTTTTGGCTCTTGACTCTGCTGCTGTCTCACAACTTTCTGCTGTTGTTGCTGTTGCTGCTGGTTATTCCCTTCATTCTGCACCTGTTGATTTAAGGATTTACCCTCATTTAATGGTGGATTAGGACATTCAGATCTCCAGTGTCCCAGTTGGCCACAGTTGTGACACGGGAACTTTTTCTTTGCTTCCTCAAGACTTCCCCTTCCTTTTCCTGCAAACCTTGGTCTATTCCCTGTATTATTTCCTGGATTATTTGCCTGTTCCACTAACTGTGCTTCCTGTCTTTCTGCAACTTTCACCTGTGCCCACATTGCTTTTTCCTTCAGCTTTCTTTGTTTTGCTTCAATTTCATCACTGAAATATTTTGCATGTCTCAGAATCTCATCTACTTTCTTACTCTGCCAATCCACTGTGTGTTCACGAATTCTCTCACTAATTTCAGGTCTAAGACCATATACAAATCTGTATACAAAATGACTCAAATCTTTGTCACCCAGGTGTTCATCTCCACTGAATTGTTTAAAAGCCAGTATTAGCCTTTCGTAAAAAGCATGAACTGATTCTTTTGCTTCCTGTTGTGTTCGATCTATCTTAACCCAGTCTGTCTCTTTTGGAGGAACTTTACTCTTCAGGTATACCATCACCTGATCGTACTTCCTCATCACTTCTGGATCTGGTGCCCCTGTTCTTGGATCTCTTGGATATTCCTCACTAGGCCAACTCACAACTATTTTACACTCTGTCCACAAGTCTGCTGGAACAATTATATCAAACAGACTATTCAGGTCAACCCACAGCACTTTTGACAATTTCACAAACCTGTCTACCTGCCTATACCACTCGACGGGCTTTTCTCTCAATCGAGGGAAATCATTCGTAAATGATAAAATATCCTGTCTGGTCCATGGAACGTGTACATATCCTCCTCCAGGTATTTCTCTCATGGGAAACTGCTCCACTGGTTTCTCTTTTTCTCTCACTGGAAATGCTGAGTAAGTTGTTCTATCTTCACATTCATCCCTTTTCTTATACCACCTATCCTTCCACTTTTCCACATCACCCCATCTACGCAATAATGCCACCATTTCTTTAATTTGTCCTGTTCTACCAGAATTATTCAAATTCTCTATGTCCTTCTCTGTGAAATCCATCCTGTACGTTTTCTGTAAAGCCTTTACTTTATCAATGTCAACTCCTTGCTCATTTGCTATCGCTCTCAGTCTATCATGTGTATTTCTTGCCCTCCATGTTATGCTCTTGCACATGAACAATAATTCACCATCATGATGACTTTTCAGGATTTCTGTCGGAACTGTTCCTGTCACAAGCTCTTCTAATTCTATACGTAATTTAACCACATCAACAACTTGTGAATCTTTATCCTTTTTCTGAAGAACCTTCATCCAATCATTTAGGTCGTCAACTGTTATTTCCGCAGTTTTCCTCGCTGAAACTTTTTTTTTCTGCGGTTCTAAAATTGGCATCCCTAAACTACTAGAATCACTAATATCCATGAATTCACTACCTGTGTCATGTCTTGTTTGTCTCAGGTCATTTCTCCCTGTTCTTTTACCTGAATCTCCTGAAGGACCAGCTGAATTATTTGCAATATATGGAACTACCAGCCCATTTTCACCTGCTCTCTGTCCGTCAAGTATAGGAATTTCCGGACCTATAGTAACAGGCACTGTAACAGCTTCCATATTCATCGTTAACTCTCTAATTTTCTCAGTCAGTTCTGTTGTCGTCTTTGCTAATTGTCTGGCATTTCTGGCATTTTCCTCTCTGAAAGAACTATTATTTCTTGATTCAGGTGTCATTTTTTCTTTCTCAACTGTATCTCTTATCGGAGATACAACTGGTGTACTCTCTTCCGATTCTGATCTATACGGAGGTGGTCTCTTGTACATCATATCATTCAAGACCTCATCCTCGTACTCTCCATATCTTCTCCTATCTGTCTCAGAAACCCTTTCTTCTGAAGGAGCCGAAGCTTCAACTGTTCTCATAGGATATAATCCTTCTGACATGGTAGCATCTCGCCATCTTTTCATTCGATCCTGATGTGTCTCACGATCATGTCTCCTCCCAAACATATACCTGTAGTACCCTCCAGACCTTTGCTTTTCTCGGTCATGAACTTCCTCTTCCCATTCCACTAAAGCCTCAAACTGTGTAGGTCTCGGCTTCGGATCTAAGCATAACATCTTTTCCCGTAAATTTCTCAACACGGCCAGATTAAATGAACCATGTTCTGGGAATGCTAAAACACCATCTTCTTTAGTATACCTGACCCAATTCTGCAACCATATACAGGTATGTAATCCATATTTCGCAACCATGAAGGATGCAGGTGTTTTCGCTGGAGGTAGCAACTCACCCTCTCTTGTCTTAACCTCTTTATCCTTGCTAAACCACTTCTTAACCTTTCCAAAGAAGGTTTTCTTCTTTTTCTCTTCTTGGTAATACATTTTAACGCTTACCAAACTCTCTACTCTTTCCGTATGGAGCGTCTACGTCACTAAACAGTTCTTCCAATCCCTGCACGACTCACACTAACGCACCAATCTTAGCGCGAACCCTATTCTGAGTCACTATCCAATCAGTGCGCGAACCTTCTGATGTCAGCAGCCGCTGCAGTCTCTGTCTCCTGTCTCTGTCACTCGTCTACCCCTCCTTTACAAAAACTCTCAGTAGACTTCGTGTGTCAAAATTTCTACAAATCTATTAGTTACAACATAAAAACATCTCCATTGTCTGCTTCGCTAACCACAGAATAGTAAAAGAGTGTCTATTTCTCAAGAGTCAACAATTTTACATACATCTCATAACTGTTTCCTCTAGGACGTATCCAAAAGAGTCTTACAATCAATAAATGTATATGCATTCACGCACATTCATACGAGAAAAATATAGTACATGCACACAGAATCCTGCTTCTCGAGAACAGCACAACCTGTCTCTGTACAGAATTATAACTCACAACAACTAAGCAGCTTACCTCTCCTCAGTTCCTCAAACAAGCTCAGAGAATACCTATTATTCCTCCCGCGATAAGCTTTAACGGCAATCCTTACGGATCCCTGGGACTTAAGACCAGAGTTTCACAGATAACCTTTACTATGATTCACACTCCTTATATACTAGAAATGTCTAATAGTAACATACAACAATGTCACCGATTCCGAACCCAGACAATGTGAACGCGCAACTTCTATTGTTACACGTAATTCCTTACAATCCCGTCTTTCCCGAGAGCAGCATATACACCTTCCTCTGCCCTACTACGGAACTGCTTCCAGCTTCCAAGTTCCAGAAGCACTACATATAACTCAACATTACGACTCCAACATTTAGTATTAGTACATATACCAAAAACATCAAAATAGATCAATAATCAATAAGCTAATTTACAAGCAATCTTATCTTATCAGATCAAGACAACCATCTAAACCATCCTCTGCTACCAGAGAAATTGATACAGATCAGGGTATCAGAAATATGCCCACTACCACAGATAGAGTAATTTTACAGTTACACGCACATTCATTCATCATACGCTAGGGCCCATTTCACTAACATACGCTCCAATACTCTACCAGCAGCAAACCTGTGGGAAGAAAACTCCTAAAGCACCCTGCATCTGTATCTAGGCGATAGGACCAGTTTAGTGGTTGCCTAACATAATATAAACAATCTATAAACAATAATCATAAGTCTTCAATAAACGACAAGGAAAGAAACAACCAACACCATGTTTAAAAGTTATATTGCTTTATCTAAAATTAGTCAGAGTAAATCAGAATAAATCATTTCTCATAGTTACCTATTCTAACTAGTGTCAGAACGGGTCAGGACCAGTCTCTCAAAAGTCTTTTCAGGATAAGGTCCTCAGCATCAGTCCTCAGCAACGCAAGTTCACGCAGCAAGGCGACGAAAGAAAGTGTGGGGAGAGCCCTCCCTAAGCTAACATATTTTATAATGCAAAATACAATGGAAACCCACATGAATTTGACAAGTAAAATTGTATCACTGAGCAGAACGAGAAGGAAGGGATGTAACTTTGCAACATCTTGAAATCTCCACTCAGGAAAAGTCATAATACGCAAACCTCGGAACAGGAACCAAAGATTAGAAACTATTAAAGTTCATTTCCCTCGGCAAACCGGCTTTAGCACAGAGTTCTTTCTGAGGCTCTTTGTTTACCAAGGACAAATCATTTCTTTTGGAGATCCTCCAAACTTGCTGATGTCCTCCCGGAAATTTCCATATAAGGACTACGGTCAGTTGTCTGTAACCGAATTCCAGCAGGGGTCTCCCTTGTCACATCACAGATTTCGCCTGTACCAGAGCTCAGCCAGGCTTCAAATTATTCTCAGTTATTTTTCATGAAGGCCTCCATAGGCCACAATAGACCATCTTTAATTAAAGAGACAAAATAAAGATTACTACATCATAATGATTAAACAGTGTTAACCCCACTAACACCCTTATGTGTATGCATTTATCTAGCTTTGCGACATATAGAGCATTAATTCAGACAGCGTTTTGTGCTCAAAATAAATAGCACACAGCAACATTTAAACATGAAAACTTGCACGTTATTGTGAATACATAAACAGCACACGCATGCTAACCCTCGTGTAACCTTCTCTTGTGTTAGGACAAACAGGTTGATTAGTGAAACACACTTGCACAAGACAAATAATTAGTTGTTAATTATTAATAAATTAATAAAACGCATAGACATGCCAGAGCTTCAAAAGCCCCAGAATTTTCTAAAAGAAAACTCTGCTCCAGCACCATGAACCTCTGCATTAATATGTAATGTGTTAGAGTTGGTTAAAGTGTTCTCAGGGGTTCGTACTGGGGTTCGAGCTGTAGCAATATGGCCCATAGAGGACCTTTTAGCTAAAGCAAGATCTTGGGAAACCCTTCTCTCCATAAGAACAATACCCTGGTCTATTAGTGTGTTTGTACGAACTATGAAATCATCTAATGTTCCAGTTAATTTTGAGCTACCTGCCACAGCTTTGCTACTTCTAGTTTCGCGTAAAGACATATCAGTATAATCTAAGTAACAAAACACGAATGAATAAAAAATAAAAAATAGGCGAGTTTTTAAGTCTTTGATCTAATAGCAATAACAAAATATTAAAAATATTAATAATAATAACAATGGGATCCCTTTTAAATGGATCACAGTAGGACACCAATATCTATTATCTTCTAACAATTCTTCCACATCTACATCTAGCACTATTGTATAATAATCCTGGAATGAGAACTATTAACATTAACGTGCTTACGGTGTCCGATGTTTATATGAGGAAACGACCAAAATCCCTGGCCCAGTCCAGTCTCTTCAGGCCTCTGAGGGCCTAAGAGGGCCCGCCCTTTGCCCGGGCTTAGCCCGGTGTGTCCCGCTCGCGTCCCGCGGTACGCGATTCCGGTGTTGATTTATATCACCTGGTCTGCTCTGGGCGGTGTCGGCGATGTTCGCAGTGCCCCTCTGCCTTATGGGAGATGTAGTCAAGGTTGTGTGGACTACTCACTGCTCCCAGTGCGAGCGTTTCCCGCGAAGCGGGAAACGCGAGAAGTGGCTGCTTATTATCTCCGATTCAGATTGTAGGAGTAGCCTCTGTCCCAAACTCCTGCGTTATCCACTGCTCACTCTGAAAATCACGGCAGGTTCTGAAGATTTCCCCAAGAACGATCCTCCGGTGCTGATTTATATCACCTGGTCTGCTCTGGGCGGTGTCGGCGATGTTCGCGGTGCCCCTCTGCCTTATGGGAGATGTAGTCAAGGTTGTGTGGACTACTCACTGCTCCCAGTGCGAGCGTTTCCCGCGAAGCGGGAACGCGAGAAGTGGCTGCTTATTATCTCCGATTCAGATTGTAGGAGTAGCCTCTGTCCCAAACTCCTGCATTATCCACTGCTCACTCTGAAAATCACGGCAGGTTCTGAAGATTTCCCCAAGAACGATCCTCCGGTGCTGATTTATATCACCTGGTCTGCTCTGGGCGGTGTCGGCGATGTTCGCGGTGCCCCTCTGCCTTATGGGAGATGTAGTCAAGGTTGTGTGGACTACTCACTGCTCCCAGTGCGAGCGTTTCCCGCGAAGCGGGAAACGCGAGAAGTGGCTGCTTATTATCTCCGATTCAGATTGTAGGAGTAGCCTCTGTCCCAAACTCCTGCATTATCCACTGCTCACTCTGAAAATCACGGCAGGTTCTGAAGATTTCCCCAAGAACGATCCTCCGGTGCTGATTTATATCACCTGGTCTGCTCTGGGCGGTGTCGGCGATGTTCGCGGTGCCCCTCTGCCTTATGGGAGATGTAGTCAAGGTTGTGTGGACTACTCACTGCTCCCAGTGCGAGCGTTTCCCGCGAAGCGGGAAACGCGAGAAGTGGCTGCTTATTATCTCCGATTCAGATTGTAGGAGTAGCCTCTGTCCCAAACTCCTGCATTATCCACTGCTCACTCTGAAAATCACGGCAGGTTCTGAAGATTTCTTATCTTTATGTATGTAAATGTTATTAGTTCTAGTCGGAACTACTTTCTGTGAACTCTTCTCTACATTGGTCACATTCTCAGTATGTATTCCTAAGGTTTCTATTGTAACCCTAAAGGTAACTAACAAAGCTAGTACACCCCACAATAGCATTAATAATCCAGTACAGCAGCAGCACATTCTACACCATCTTTTCAAAAAGGCACATCTACTTTGATTATTTTCTGTGTTAGCCATTTTACTACTTTAGCAGTGTCTTTTGACTTAGCCTCTTCTACTCCACTACTGAGTTTCAGAACTCTAGATTATTTCACACAGCTAATTCAGATTTTCTCTTTTCACTTTTCCCCAAGTGACTCCTTTAGTTCACTCAATTTGGATTTTCATCACTTTTTACTTCTTCTTCAGCAACATCAAATTGTATCAGATCTTCAACAACACCCTGTGCATCCGACTCTTCTCCAATGTCAGTCAGGATTACTTTCAGGATTCCAACAGTTTTCTCCTCAACCACTTCTCGTACGGTCCCGTCTGGATTTCCTTGACTTTCTACAGCCTCTTCACCATCAGACAGCGCCACATACGTCCATTCCGGTGACCTATACTTCTGGTTAGGTTTTCTGATTCTCTTGATCTCCTCTGGTTCTTTTGAGACCTTTTGTTTTTCACCTTTTGCTTGATTCTGACTCGACACCTCGTTCACCTGTTCAGCTTTCGATGAATTTGCTCGTGTCAGTCTGTACCTCAGCCTCTTTATCCTGTTGGGCCAAAGATCTCCTCTTACAACCCTTTTTGGTCTCACTTCTTTATTATTTCTTTCTCCGATCCAAGTTCTCTTTCTCAGAACTCGACCCTCTGATTTCTCATTTTCACTCTCATCCGATTCTGTCTCATTTGCCTCTTGTTCTTCAACAGTTTTCTTTCGCTCCACAGTCTTTTCCACCACCGATTGAGACTTCCCTAATTCTGTCCCTCCTCGGGTCTCCGACACGCAATCTTCTTGCTGTCTACTTGTCCCTTCACCTAGCTTATCAGGAATGTTCCCTACACCTCCTCTAATGGTGGATTGGTACACTCGGATCTCCAATGCCCCAATTGTCCACAGTTGTGACAAGGGAACTTTTTCTTGGCCTCCTCTAAATTCCCCTTTCCTTTTCCCGCATATCTGGGCCTATTTCCTGGATTATTTGCCTGTTCCACCAACTGTGCTTCTTGTCTCTCAGCAACTTTCACCTGTGCCCACATTGCTTTCTCTTTCAGCTTTCTCTGTTTTGCTTCAATCTCATCACTGAAGTACTTTGCATGTCTCAAGATTTCATCAATCTTTTTACTCTGCCAATCAACTGTATGTTCACGTATCCTTTCACTGATTTCAGGTCTCAGGCCATATACAAATCTGTATACAAAATGACTCAAATCCTTATCACCCAGGTGTTCATCTCCACTGAACTGTTTAAAAGCCAGTATCAGCCTTTCGTAAAAAGCATGAACTGATTCTTTTGCCTCCTGATGTGTTCGATCTATCTTAGCCCAGTCTGTCTCTTTCGGGGGTACTTTATTTTTCAGGAACACAATTACCTGTTCATATTTTTTCATAACCTCTGGATCTGGTGCTCCTGTTTTCGGATCTCTTGGATATTCTTTAGCAGGCCAATCTACAACTATTTTACACTCTGCCCACAAGTCTGCTGGAACAATTATATCAAACAGACTATTCAGGTCAATCCACAGCACTTTTGACAATTTCACAAACCTGTCTACCTGCCTATACCACTCGACGGGCTTTTCTCTCAATCGAGGGAAATCATTCGTAAATGATAAAATATCCTGTCTAGTCCATGGGACATGTACATATCCTCCTCCAGGAATCTCTCTCATACGATAAGCATCCACTGTTTTCTCTTTTTCTCTCATGGGAAAAGCCGAGTAAGTCCTGTCCACTGAATCTTCCCTTTTCTTGTACCACCTATCCTTCCACTTTTCCACATCACCCCATTTTCGCAATAAGGCAATCATTTCCTTAATCTGTCCTGTTCTGCCAGCACCATTTAGATTTTCAATATCCTTGTCGGAGAAATCCACCCTGTAAGGTTTCTGCAAAGCTTTCACCTTATCCATGTCAACTCCTTGTTCACTCGCTATTGCCTTTAACCTGTCATGTGTACTCTTAGCCCTCCAGGTGATACTCTTGCACATAAATAACAACTCTCCATCATGATGATTTTTCAGTATATCTGTAGGAATTGTTCCTGCAATAAGCTCCTCCAATTCTATGCGCAACCTGGCTACATCAATTGCCTGTGAATCTTTATCCTTCTTTTGAAGAACTTTCAACCAATCATTCAAATCTTCAGCTGTTATTTCAGTAGACTTTTTCACTGCACCCACTTGTTCTGTCATCCTCTGTGGTTCCAAAATCGTTCCTCCTAAACAACCAGTATTCAATCCTGAATTAGGCTGTACATCTGATCCTCCAATACATGTCTCATGTCTTGGCTGCCTCAAATTATTTTCACCCGTCCTCATTCTTGATTCCTCCAAAGTGCAAGAACCAACCAAACCATTTCCAACATAAGGAACCGTCAAACCATTTTCACCCATTCTTTGTTTATCAAAAATAGGCACAACCGGACCAATTGTTACAGGCACTGTAACTGCTTCAAGATTTTTCGTCAGCTCTCTAATTTTCTCAGTCAGCTCAGATGTGGTTCTGGCTAATTCTCTTGTTTTCTCGTCACTAACTCGATTCTCTCTCTCTCCCTTTCCGTGAAAGAGCTATCACTTTTCAGATCAGGTGTCACAACCTCAGTTTTAATAATTCGCAAAGTATCTCTTACAGGAGTAGCAACTGGCGTGCTCTCTTCTGGTTCTGGTCTATACGGAGGTGGTCTCTTGTAAATCATGTCATCCAAAACCTCATCCTCGTAATCATTAACTCCATATCTTCTCACTTCTGCATCAGGCACCTTTTCTGTACCCTTTCTCCCTTCCGCTTCCTCAACAGTTCTCATAGGATATAATCCCTCTGACATACTAGCATCTCGCCATCTCCTCATTCAATCATGATGAGTCTCACGATCATATTTCCTCCCGAACATGTACCTATAATTGCCTCCACTCCTCTGCTTTTCTCGCTCATGCACCTTATCTTCCCATTCTACCAACGCCTCGAACTGTGTCGGCCTTGGTCTAGACTCTAGACACATCATTTTTTCCCGTAAATTTCTCAACACGGCCAGATTAAATGAACCATGTTCCGGGAACGCTAAGACACCATCTTCCTTAGTATACTTAGCCCAGTTATCTAACCAAATACAGGTATGATACCCATATTTCGCAACCATGAAGGATGCAGGAGTTCTTGTCGGAGGTAGCAATTCACCCTCTCTAGTTATTATGTTTTTATCCTTGTCGAACCACCTTTTAATTTTACCGAACAAGGATTTCTTTTTCTTTTCCTCCGGTTGATAATACATTTTTGCGCTTACTACAACCCTCTAGTCCTTTCCGTAACTGTACGATCTTTTGTCCAATAACAGCGCGACTCACACCAACGCACCAATCCTGGAGCGTCTACGTCACCCTGTACTCCTTCCAATCCCTGCGCGGCTCACACCAACGCACCAATCCTAGCGCGAGCACTGTTCTGATCCACTACCCAATCACAGCGCGGTCTGTATGACGTCAGCAGTCGCTGCGGTCGCTTCTGCTCTGTCTCCTGTCACTCGTCTACCCCTCCTTTACAAAGTCTTTTCAGTAGACTTCGTTTCAGATTCTACAAAAACTATTAGTTACAACATATAAACATCTCCATTGTCTGCTCCGCTAACTACAGAATAGTAAAGAAAATGATTTCTCACAAGAATCCCGCTTCTCTCTAGAACAGCGCTTACCTCTGCTCTACCACGGAATTTTTACTTTCGTTGACACAGTAGCACATCCCTCTACTCTGCCCTTCTAACATGCATCCATTAACTGTTTCCTCTAGGACTGCTCCAAAGAGTCTTACAATCAACTAAATGCTCATACATTCACGCACTTTTACACCAGAAAATGTAGCACATGCACACAGAATCCTGCCTTTCCCGAGAACAGCGAACAGTCTGTCCCACTACAGAATTATAACACATGTTAACCAAGCAGCGCTTACCTCTGCCCAGTCCTTCAGACAAGCTCAGAGAATACCTATTACTCCTCCCGCGATAAGCTTTAACGGCGAACCTTACGGATCCCTGGGACTTAAGACCAGAGTTTCACAGATAACCTTCGCTACCATACACACTCCTTTTATACCGAAAATATGTCCCAATAGTAACACACGACGATGTCACTGATTCCGAACCCAGACAATGTGACGCGCAACTTCAATTGTCACACGTTTTTCCCCGCATACGTACAGGGCCAACAATCCCGTTTTTCCCCAGAGCAGCACTCACTTCCCTCTGCCCTACTACGGAACCGTCACCAGCTCCCTACGTTCCAGAAGCCGTACACACTACATAGAACTCAATACGATGACCTCAACATATAGTATTAGTACATATACTAACATCAACCAATAAATCAATGGAAAAAGCCTATGTACAAGCAATCTATCAGATCAAGACAATAATCTAAAACCATCCTCTGCTACCAGGAAACTGCTGCAGATCGGCGCATATAAATTCTCCCTACTTCCACGGACAGAGTAAATCCACAGTCGCACGCACATACACTCATCATACGCTAGGGCCCATCACACTGACATTTATACTATTACTCTATCCACACTAAATATAGGAGAGGAAACCTAAACCAATCTGCATCTAAACGAGGTCAATGCGATCATAAAGAAATTGTCCTGAGTCATGATTTTAAACATAGGAAATACATTTGAAAACTCAATAAATGACAAAGAAATAACCACCCGACACTGGAATTCAAACAAATGGCTGTTTATCTAAATTAGTTCAAAATGAAAGTCAATCAATAGCAAAATCATTATTCTCATAGTTACCTATTTTAGCTAAATGGGTCAGGACAGGTCTCTCGGTAAAGTCTCTCGAGCTGCCGTCCTCAGCATAGGTTCAGGAAGAAGTGGCCTCCGAAATCCAAAACGCAATGACCGCAAAGAACGCGGACCCTCTCTAGTCTAGTATATTTATAACAAAAATATCGAAAAATAAAGTTACAAACAAACTTCGAATATCCGTTGAGCCACTGAGCAGAGCGAGCAGGAAAGGATGTCACTTGGTAACATTTAGAAAACCTCAGCTCAGGAAAAATCACAAAAATAAAAACACGGAAGAAGGAAACTCGAGTTTACAAGCGAAACATTTATGAATGCTCTTCCTTAGTACCATAGCAGAGCCACCGCAGATTTATCAATGTTCATTGTGGCTTAATTCTTCTCCAAGGACAATTGGAAACATGCCCGGAGCTGCTGTCCTCACGGAAACTTTTGAATCGGACAGAGGCTGTGGTCAGGTGACTTTCAACCATGTTCAGCAAGGCCTCTCGTCACATCTCAATCACTCGAGCGCAGGCTGTGAATGGCAGCCATCTTTGTTTAGGCCAAAACGGACCATCTTAATTAAAAGAAACACAAAACAACGTTACCACATCATAATGATTATACAGTGTTAATCCCCACTAATACCCAAAGAAGCATTAGAGCACGTTATTTTAAAAGCACAAACGCGAAACAAATAGCACTTTTGCGACACTCATTTAATTAATTTGCTCACCAATTTAGTTCACGTTTTAATAAAGCAACATAAATGCATTCCCGCGTGTAATTCTCTCTCATTAGTAATGTTGGTTAATTTAGACACCAACAAAGTTAGTATTTTTATAATTATAAATCAGTTATTTTAATCACGACATATAACGCAAACTGGAGTTTAAAACTCGATAAATTTTCAACAGAAAACTCTGCTCCAGCACCACTACCAGCTGAGTATCATCAGCATATGATACCACCGTTAGTCCTCTGTTCCTGACTACCGCTGCTAGAGGTTGAACACATAGGTTGAATAAAGTTGGGCTCAGCGCTGACCCCTGTGGAACCCCTTGTTTAATAGTGTGTGTCAGGGAGGTGAAGGGGACCCGACACCTGGAAGGTTCTTTCGGATAGAAAAGAGGCGAACCAGCCTAGGGCCGGACCCTCAATGCCAGCCTCCTCCAGATGTTGCAAAAGAATACAACGGGATACTGTGTCGAACGTGGCGCTAAGATCTAAAAGTATCAGTGCTGATGTTCGCCCGGCATCTAAGGCATCCCTCAGATGTTCGGTTACAGCAAGGAGGGCAGTCACTGTGCTGTGCCCCGGGTGGAAACCATTCTGAGAAGAGTCAAGCGTTTTGTTGTTTTCTAGCAATTTTGTCAGAACGGAGTTTATGTAGGCCTCGGCCATCTTGGACACCCACGGCAGGAGAGAAATAGGGCAAAAGTTTTCCGGTTTAGAAGTGTCCAATGTGGGTTTCTTTAAAAAGGGACCACTATGGCCCGTTTCCTAGCCCTAGGGACAACCGCCATGGACAGGGACATATTAATCAGCTGACAAAAAGGCAAAAGGAGTAGAGGCAGAGATTTAAGGAATTGATCAGGTTTAAGAGGATCTGCAGGGGAACCTGATTTAACTTTTCTGAATATCGTAAGCATCTCATCTTGAGAGATCGGTGGAAAGACAGAGAGTGTGGGGTTAGCATAGGGCGTGTGGACAGGGCCTGATCTGATCGCTTTGGGGGGGAGGTTCTGTCGATGTTCTCAACCTTCATAATGAAGAAGGCGGCAAGATCCTCACATTGCTGGTCAGACGAAATCAGAGGCACTTTAGGTGGCCCTGCAGATTTTAGATCTTTAAGTATTGAAAAAACGCATTTAGCAGGATTATTGCTATTTCTGATTTCGTCAGCAAAGTAGGCAGCCCTTTCCTTCTGAATGGCTCTATGGTAATTTTTGGTGGCTACCTGATAATGCCCCTTCAAAACAGGGTCGTAATCCCGTCTCCATGCCCGTTCCAGCCTTTTGCATGCTTTCCAAATTGAGGCAAGCTTACTGTTGTACCATGGGCTGGATTTGCTATTACGACTCTGTGACTGCTTAACAGGAATGAGTGTCATGGAGTAACATACAGCTTTAGGGAGTGCCCTGGAGGGAGGAGAGTGTTGTAGAGTGGAAGGGTGTAGAGTTGAGTGTCGTAGCATGGAGCACAGTGTCATAGTTTAGTGGAGTATCATAGAGTGAAGTGGCATTGAGTGTCAAGGAGTGGAGAAGAGCCGAGTGGAGTGATGTAGAGGGTGTTGCGTAGAGTGTAGTAGAGTGTTGTAGTGTAGAGTGGCATAAAGAAGAGTAGTTTGTCATAGAGTGGAATGGTGTAGAGTGGAGTGGAGTATTGTCTCATAGATTAGAGTGACGTAAAGTAGCATGGTGTGGCATAGGGGAAGCTGTGTAGAGAGGAGAAGAAGGGAGAAGTGTCGTGGAATTGCATAGAGTGCAGTAGAGTAGAGTGGGATAGAGTGGAGTAGAGTGACAGTGGAGTGGAGTTTAATGGAGTACAGCATCATGGAGTGGAATATAGTGGAGTAGAATGGAACAGAGTGGTCTAGAGTGAAGGACATTAAGTGCAGTGGTGTAGAGTGCATTGGCATATAATGCAGTGACGTAGAGTAGCATAGAATGAGGTGACCTAGAGCAGAGCGGTGCAATGGCATAGAATGGAGTGGCACAGAGTGGAGTAGAGTGGAGTGGCTTAGAGTGAAGTGGCATTGAGTGGAGTAGTGCGGGGTAGAGTGCAATGGTGTGGAGTGGCGTAGAGTGCAGTGGCGTAGAGTGAGTTATTTTTTAGTATAGTGGTGAAGAGTGCATTGGCATAGAGTGCAGTGATGTAGAGTGCACGTAGAGTGCAGAGTAGATTGTAGTGGACCAGAGTGCAATGGCATGGAGTGGAGGGGTGCAGAGTGGAGTAGAGTGGCACAGAGTGGAGATGAGTGGTGTAGAGTAACATGTCATAGAGTGGAGTAATGTAGGGTAGAGTGCAATGGCGTAGAGTGCAGTGGCAAAGAGTGCTGTGATTTAGAGTGAAATGGTGTAGAGTACAGTAGAGTGGTGTAGACTTGAGTGGTGCAGAGTAGAGTTCAGTGACATAGAGTGCAGTCATGCAGCGTAAAGTGTCTGAGTGCAGGGTCAAAGAGTGAAGAGTCATAGAATGTTGCAGGGTAGAGTGGTGTAGATTAGTGCAGAGTACAGTGGTGCAGGGAGCAGTGAAGACAAGTACAGGGGGCAGAGTAGAATAGAGTGGCATAGAGTGCAGTGACATTGAGTGCAGTGGTACAGAGTGATGTAGAGTGCAGTGGCATAAAGCTGAATGTTGTAGAGTATAATGGCACAGGTGCAGTGATGCAAAGTAGTTGGCGTATGTGCGGTGGCATGGGATGCAATGGATTTGAGTAAGATGGTGTAGAGGGCTATACTGTAAAGAGCAGTGGTTTAGTGTACAGTGTCATAGCATGGACTGCAGTGGCATAGAGTGGTGTAGAGCTCAATGACATTGAGTGCAATGGCACAGATTAGATTGTTTCAGAGTAGAGTAGAGTGGTGCAGGGTAGAGTAGAGTAGAGTGACGTAGAGTGGAGTGACGCAGAGGGAAGTAGAGTGGCATAGAGTGCAGTGCCATAGAGAGCAGTGATGCAGAGTAGATTGTTTTAGAGCAGAGTGAGCCATGTAGAGTGGAGTGGTGCAGGGTAGAGGGGAGTGGTACAAAGTAGTGACGTATAGTGCCTTGGTGTAGAGTGCAGTATTGCAGAGTGGAGTGGTATGGAGCGGTGCAGATTGGCGTGACCTAGGCTGGAGTGGTGAAGAGTGCAGTGTCATAGAGTGCAGTGGTGCACAGTAGATTAAAGTGGCCTAGAGTGCATTGGTGTAGAATGCAGTAGAGTGGCATAAAGAGTGGTGCCGTGTAGAGTAAAGTGATGTAGAGTAGAGTGGCATAGAGTTTAGTGGCAGGGAGTATAGCGCTGCAGTGTACAGTGTCGTAGAGTGAAGTGGTGTAGAGTTGAGCGGCATAGAGTGCATTGGTGTAGAGTGCAGTAGCATAGAGTGGTGCAGAGTAAAGTGGCAGAGTGCAATGGTGTAGAGTGGCATAGAGTGCAGGGTTGTAGAGTATAGTGGCACTGTGCAGTGGTGCAAAATTGAGTGGTGTAGTCTTGAGCGGCATAGAGTGGATTGTCGCAGAGTGAAATAGAGTGCCATAGACTAGATTGTTTCAGAGTTGAGTGAAGTGGATTAGAGTCTAGTTTTATAAATTAGAGTGTTGTAGAGTGCCGTGGTGCTGAGTAGACTAGGGTGGCTTAGAGGGAATTGGCATGGAGTACAGTGGAATATAGTAGAGCAATGCAGAGTACAGTAGCATAGAGTTCGTGGTGGAGAGAGCAGTGTTGCAGGGTAGAGTGACATAAAATGAAGTGGCCTACAATGGAGTGGTGTAGGGTAGAGTGCAGTGGTATAGGAGTGGAGTGATGCAGAGTAAAGTGGTGTATAGTCCATTGTCATAGAGAAGATTGGTGTAGTGGCATAGAATGGCATAGAGGGGCGTAGAGTGCAGTGGCATAAAGTGTAGTAGAGTGCTGTAAAGTGCAGTGGCATAGAGTGCAGTGGTGTGGTGTGCAGTCATGCACAGTAGAGTTTCGTAGAGTGAAGTGTCATAGAGTGCAGTGTTGTAGAGTTGTGCAGAATAGAGTGGCACAGAGTAGCGTGGTGCAGAGTAAAGTGGTGCAGAAGAGCGCAGCATGCAGTGACATAGAGTACAGTGGTACAGAGTAGAATAGACTGGTGTAGAGTGCAGTAGCATAGAGTGGTGCAGAGTAAAGTGGCAGAGTGCAATGGTGTAGAGTGGCATAGAGTGCAGGGTTGTAGAGTATAGTGGCACTGTGCAGTGGTGCAAAATTGAGTGGTGTAGTCTTGAGCGGCATAGAGTGGATTGTCGCAGAGTGAAATAGAGTGCCATAGACTAGATTGTTTCAGAGTTGAGTGAAGTGGATTAGAGTCTAGTTTTATAAATTAGAGTGTTGTAGAGTGCCGTGGTGCTTAGTAGACTAGGGTGGCTTAGAGGGAATTGGCATGGAGTACAGTGGAATATAGTAGAGCAATGCAGAGTACAGTAGCATAGAGTTCGTGGTGGAGAGAGCAGTGTTGCAGGGTAGAGTGACATAAAGTGAAGTGGCCTACAATGGAGTGGTGTAGGGTAGAGTGCAGTGGTATAGGAGTGGAGTGATGCAGAGTAAAGTGGTGTATAGTCCATTGTCATAGAGAAGATTGGTGTAGTGGCATAGAATGGCATAGAGGGGCGTAGAGTGCAGTGGCATAAAGTGTAGTAGAGTGCTGTAAAGTGCAGTGGCATAGAGTGCAGTGGTGTGGTGTGCAGTCATGCACAGTAGAGTTTCGTAGAGTGAAGTGTCATAGAGTGCAGTGTTGTAGAGTTGTGCAGAATAGAGTGGCACAGAGTAGCGTGGTGCAGAGTAAAGTGGTGCAGAAGAGCGCAGCATGCAGTGACAGAGTACAGTGGTACAGAGTAGAATAGACTGGTGTAGAGTGCAGTGGTGTAGAGTGACGAAGCATGCAGTGGCATAGAGCAGAATATTGTAGAGTATAATGTTGTAGGTGCAGTGGTACAAAGTAGTTGTCATAGGTGCAGTGGCGTAGGAGGCCTTGGTTTTGGGTAAAGTGGTGTTGAGTGCATTGCCGAAGAGTGCAATGGTTTAGAGTACAGTGGCATAGTGTAGACTTCAGTGGCATAGAGTGGAGTAGAGTGCAGTAAAGTGCAGTTGCATAGTGTAGAATGCATCAGAGGAGAGTGGACCGGTAAGGGTATAGTATAGTGGTTCAGGGTAGGGCACAGTGGCATATAGGAGTCCAGTATGGCAGAGTGGAGAGGAGTGGAGTGCATTGGCAAAGAGTGCAGAAGAGTGGTGTAGAGTGATGCAGAGTAGAGTGCAGTTGCGCAGAGTAGAGTGGCAGAGAATGTAGTTCTTGAGTAGAGTGTCGTAAAGTGCAGTGGTGTAGAGTAGAGTGCATTTGTGTAGAGTGCAGTGGTGTAGGGTAGAGTATAGAGGCGTACACTGCACTAGTACATTGGCATAGAGGGCAGTGGCGTTGACTTTATTGACTTTGAGCAAAGTGGTGTAGAGTGCATTGACGTAATCTAAAGTGGCATAGAGTTCAGTGGCATAGAGTGCAGAGGCATAGAGTGGTGTGGTGTGTAGTGGTGTGGTGTGCAGTGGTGCAGAGTGCAACAGAGTGGTGTAAACTGCAGAGGAAGAGTATGTTGTTTCTCAGTAGAGTGAAGTAGCATGGAGTGCTGTAGCATAGAGTGTTGTAGAGTGTAGAGGTGCAAAGCAGATTACATTTGCATAGTCGTAGAGTGCAGTGGTGTGTAGTATAGTGGCGTAGAGTGCAATGGCGCAGAGTAGAGTGGCGTGGAGAGCAATGGTGTAGAGTACAGTGGTGCAGAGTACAAAAGAGTGGCATAGACTACAGTGACCCAGAGTAGAATAGAGTGGCATATAGTGCAGTGGCTATAGTAAAGTGGCTTAGAGTGATTCGGTGCAGATTATATTGGCGTAGAGTGCATTGACTTTGAGTAAAGTGCTGTAGAATGCATTGGCGTTGAGTGCATTTGAATATAGAGCTGTGTTGCAGAGCAGAAGGCATAGAGTGGACTGGCACAGAGTGGTGTAGAGTGCAGTGACAAAGAGTGCAGTGGTGCATAGTAGAGCAGTGTAAGGGAAAATTGCCAGGCATAAAGTAGAGTGGAGCGGTGTAGAGTACAGAAGCATAGAGTGGAGTGATGTAGAGAAGAGTAGAGTGATGCAATGTGGAGTGGAGTGGCACAGTGTGGAGTGGTGCAGAGTGGAGTGCAGTGGCATGGAGTGGTGCAGAGAAGAGTGGAGTGATGCAATGTGGAGTGGAGTGGCACAGTGTGGAGTGGTGCAGAGTGGAGTGCAGTCGCGTGGAGTGGTGCAGAGTAGAGCGTAGTGGGGTAGCATGGAGTATGCATGGCATGGTAGTGTACTGCCATTGCAGACAAAGCATCTTCAATTGAAATGACCATTACATTTGCACTCACATACAGTTTTACTGATAAATGCACACAGTGCAGACACAATAATGTGCAGAAATGTCATCACCCCATGTACTGATTTGATCGTTAGCATAGTTTGTTTACAGACATTTAAATTTTGTTGTGTACTAAAAAAGAAATAGGTGAAGCCTTCCTGAAGCAGACTCCCACTAGCCAGCGTGATTGTCACATAAGTCCTCTCACTTTGAAGTCAGAGAAAGAAAAATAAATACCAAGCTCCCTGGAAGACCCAGACTGACATTTGACCTCTGTCTTTGAGTGCAAAGCAAATCTGACAAGATTAGAACAAGATTTAAAGGCCTGTTTACAGAAAGTGAGTACCTAGAAGAATACAATAAACAAGGTTTGGGCAATCGGAGAGACACATTCGAGCTAAACAGCCTAAAGTGAATAAAACCAGCAAATAGAAAGCCAGAAAATGTGAGTTACAAACCACAGAGCCAATGTTAAGCAACGGGTGAAACTTTTTGAATGTCCCCAAGATGTCTTTAACAAACCAGACAACTGTGCTGTCTGGTAGGCTGCAATCCTAAAAAGAATTGAGTATATATGTAAAAGAGATTGAAGAAGATGCTGAGTAAGGTGACAGGAAAGACATTCAAAGGAATACAGCCAAAGGAAAATAAACACCAGCACATTTTTTTTAATTTCCCCCACTTATTACAATGTAATTACTGAATAATCATTTACTTCCTACATATATAATAAGCAGAAAAGAGAAGAAAAACTAAAAATCTGAAGCAGAGAGAACATGACAAAAGAGATAGGGATGCGTATATCAGGACATCTATTAATATCATTAAAAACTGATAGTTTTCACTCTTTGGAGTGAATGAAGGGACGTATGCTTAAAAACAATCAAGGTTAAGATTTCCAGTCTATTCTTCTGTGTTTATTTCCATCATAACTAAATGAGGCACGTTTCCTCCTTGACAGACTTTGAAGCCCCTGACTTCATCCTGAAGTCCTTCCTCGCTTCCCCAAAACCCGATGCCCAACCATGGACAATTTGTCCCTGTGATGGGAACAAATGCTGAATGTCTTGTTTGTTAGTCAATAATGAGCACACATATACCCAGGTGTGATGCTTCATCATCGGGCCTCCTTGCTCACCAAAAAGGGTTCTAATGGTAAGCGGGCTTCCTTGAAAAATCTTCAATAAGTAGATGGAGATAGAGGGATTCCCAAGATGTGACTAAAAATCTCCCAGATAGTTCAAAAACTAATTTTTATTAATTGATTATCAGGCAGAGGGTTAAAAACAAGTGTGTATTGCCTAAAGAGAATTAGTACCAGGCACCACAGTGGTAAATATGTTTCTGCCACGTGGCCCTATAACAGGCTCTGCAGCATTCATCAGGACCAGGATCCCTTACTTATTATTGGTATCCTCTATGCAACTACTCATATATCATACAGTCAATGTTTTTAAATACCTGCTGATGATCATTGATAATGTTTTCACTTGAAAGAGGACCTATTTTAGGGACAGTAGTACCCCATGGAGGAGACGACAGGAGACTCCTGTGTAGTCCCACATATGACAAAGGGCAGTCTACACAGATTAATTATGGCGTGGCATGCTAACCTGTTCTGCCAAGTGGCCTTAGAACAGGGTCTGCAGCATTCATCAGAAACAGAATCACTTACTTATTATGGACACTCTTCATGTAACCACTTAAATCATGCAGTCACTGTTTTTAAATACTTGCTTATGTTCAATGATGTTTTCACTTGATATAGGACCTTTAGTATACATAGCAAATAAAGGGACAGATATACAGGACAAAATAAAATGTTGTAATAAAAAGTAACTAATAAGTAATATACTAACAGTTTTTTATATCACTGATAGTTCATGATAAAGCTGACATTCAGCTTGAACTCCCCCTTGATGGACTTCTACAAAAATCTCCTCACTTGTGCTCGCCAATGGTAAGTTGGTGAGTACGAGCAAGAAAAATCCAACGCTAGACCACGTCCCAGCGAGATTTCTCAACGCGGGCGGTAGTGAATGGTCAATACCCCTCACCTTGAGAAACATTCTGTTTGTGTTGAGGAACCTGCCGCTCAAGTAAAACTTCTACTCGAGCGGCAGAAAGAAGTAGGTCCCTCTTGCCGTGTGCGGGATACCGTTCACACTGATTTTACAGAGCGGGACAAACACCTGGTACTAAAAATCAGTGTGAATGGCACGAGGTAACCCACTTCGCCGCTTGCGGAACTCCGTGTAGCTTGGCGGAGTTTTTTGTCCCTTCGTGGATTTCTGCATAGCAAAACTCTGCGAACTTCACCCAAGCTTAATAAAAATAACAAAAATCCAATCAGTAGAACCAGAGATAAGCACTTTTAAAGATTTTAGTGAAAATAGCACTAAAAAGAACAAAGCGCCAACAGTGCATATCTGGTTGCCCGGGACAAGGACAAAATCCCGAGTTCAGGTCGACAGTGTTGGATCGTGGGCCGGCTACAGGAACCCAGTTAGACCTGCTAAACAAAGTACCTTAATTCCTGGTTTGCGCAATGTTGAGAGGATCCATGTTGTCTTTGCATAGCCAAAGCAAGGTGTTGGTTTCGAGATACAGCGGCGCTTCGGTGCAAGGCCCTGCATCGTCATCGTCGAGGGCTTGCTATGCAAAGTCCAGCGTAGTGGATGTGTCATGCAATTGGCCAATGCGTCAGTTCCGAGGAGCTGCAAAGCTGCGGAGTGGAGTGTGGTGTCGTCGTCGAGGCTGCCATCGATGATTAATTCCAGGGTCCGCGCCGATGATGTATCTTGCAGCGGCTGGTTCTGAGGAGGTGGCGGGATGCAATGCGATGTGGGCCTTTACAAATGGTTTTGTTCTGGCCAGCAGTGGCAATGTGTCAGTTCTGCTCGGGGTTGCGCTGCACAGCAGAGGAGATGTGTCAGTTACGCTGGATCCACAGAGGCTAGCAGAGCATCGCAGGCCGACTTCCAACTGTCCTGGATTGGGGTGGCAGCAGTTGGCAGGGTAAACTCACAGATGTCAGTTGCTGGGTTCAAGGCTGCTGTAGCCTTCTGTCCCTGAGGCGCAAGTAAGGAGACCAGCCAACTAGCTCTTGGAGTCACTTTGAAGTCCAGGGTTCCACAGATGCAGGTCCAGTCCTTCTCACAGAGTCAGGAAGGTAGAAGGCATCTGGTCAGCACGGCAGGGCAGCAGTCCTTCAGAGCAGCAGTCCAGCAGAGTGGCAGTTTTCTTCCTGGCAGAGTACCAACAGGACCATTGTACTGAAAAGGTGGTATCTGAAGTCCAATTTTACACCTGGTGCCATTCCTCTGGAAGGTGGGAGAAACTTCTAGAAATTCCCTTTGAAGTCCCTAGGCATCTTGCCTTACCTGTCCTGGCTCGACACCAGAGGATCTGGAACTGGGTTAGAGTCTCGGCAGGGATGCTCAACATCCGATGATTCTTGGCAAATCACTTAATCTCCCTGCGCCTAACAAAAAGTAATGTGTCCGTCTGTAACGCAACTGGTGCTCATATTAAGGGCTGTAATACCTTTGGGTTCAAGTTTGTGCTATGTAAAACTCCACAAAAGAAAAATAAATCAGGGGATCAGCAGGCAGCCCTTTGTATAGAGGCAGGAGACAGCCTATTCAAGCGCGAATAGGGCTGTGCTCAGCTCTTCCTCCCGTCCTTTCAGTGATGGCCCATCCAGACACATCTAAGCTCCCTATTGTGTGTGGCTGTCTTGGAGGAATACACAAAGCCCAACTGTCAGCAACACTCAGTCTTGTGACCCAAAGGCAGGCTATAGGCACTAAATGGCTAAGGCAGGAAAATGTGAATCTTCTATAAGTGTCATTTTAAAAAATTGGAATTTAAAATCTGACTTTACCGTAACAAAGTATTTTTCATTACAATTCCAAAGAAACCGAACATGAACTGGGCACCTGTTCCTATTTGTAAATGACAGCTTATTAAATGTAATAGGGTAACACCAATGGTATGCCTTTTTCACTATCAGGACATGTAAAGCTTAAAATTGCATGTCCTACATTTTAAATACATTTCACCCTGCCCTGTAGGCTATGTAGGGCCTACCTTGGAGGTAATTTATATGTACAAAAAAGGAAGGTTTTGTCATGGCAAAAATGTATTTTAAACTAGAGGCCTAGCTAATGAGTATAGCTGGGACAAGGTGTGCACAACTGTAAAGAATATATAAACATGATATCACTGTAATTACAATAGATTGATCAACTGACAACCATTAATATTGCAAAATCATGTATCTTTTTGCGAAAATGAATTTTTCATAGAATTTAATCATCAAAAACATATAATCAAGAAATGGTCATTACAACACAAAAAACACATTCAATCATTATTCATAACAATTCAAGTTATGCGCATGAATTCTAGTAAATCGGTCCTGGTCTCGTTACATCTCTCCAGAGAGTGCTACGATTGGCAGCCCACAATACCGCTTCGGCGTCAGTCTTTTAAATATCTTGGGATCTGGGTTGCTCTCCTCCCAGAATTGGGATGGTCCCTAAATGTCACCCCGCTTGTGAAGAAAGCTAAGGCAGATCTCCACAAATGGCAGACACTACCCCTGAATCCCTTGGGGAGGGTCGCCTTGTTTAAAATGATGATTCTTCCCAGGTTTCTTTACGTCCTCCAAAAAATCCCCTTGTGTTTCCCATGGGCGTGGTTTCGGGAACTAGACGCTATGGTGACTAAATTCCTCTGGGGAGGAGGGAGGGCCAGGCTGGCGTTATCTACCTGCCGGATTCCATCATTCGACAGGACATGGGGATTACACACTTATACCTATACTACTTGGCGACTTGTTTATTGATTATACATGACTGGTTCAACGGGGGGTGGTCTGACCTGCCCTACAGGCTTGAACTATGCGAGCTCGGCCTGTCTAGAATCCAGTCCCTAATATACGGGGAAATCCATCCCATCCACCTTGCCTGAAGTCACGCGCTCTGCACTCTTAGCATGGCGGGCTGCTCTGCGACCTACTCAGTGGACACACAAACTCACCCAGTAAACGCCTCTATGGCATGGTACATGGCTCAGGGAGGTCAGTGGGTTGCAGGGGTTCAGAACATGGGATCTTATAGGGATCTCTCAGCTCGGTGATGTGTGGGTGAGTGGCCACATGCACTCTTTTAAAGACCTCCAGTTCAGATACTCCCTACACCCATCACAGTTTTATAAATACCTGCAACTGCGGCATGCCCTCCGTGCACACATACCAGACGATACCAGGATCCCTGAGTACGGTCCCCCCGAGGCACAGACAATGCTAGGCGACTTGGGGAAAGGGGGTATTTTCCGCATCTACTGGACACTGATCAATAACACCCCGACCTCTTTAGACCGACTCAGGGGCCAATGGGAAGAATGGGTAGGTCCTTTGGATGAGGAGGATTGGCGTGATGCCCTCATGTCTCCCAAGATGGTCACCGCATCCGATAAACTCAGTTTGATCCACATTATACTATTTACATGCTGCCTACTTAACCCTGAGGCGCCTCCATCGAGCCGGCTTCTCCCCGTCTTATTCTTGTACGAGATGCGGTCACGATCCGGCTGACTTTTTCCACATGGTGTGGGCATGCCCCTGACTTGCTCAGTTCTGGGGTGAGATCAAAAGAGAGCTGACTGAGGTCCTGGGGTGGGAGGTTCCACATGACCCACGACACTTCCTTCTCGGGATTACGGATGGACTTGACGGGTCCAGGAATGAGAATACAGCTATGGTTTTGGCCAAGTGGGCTACAGCCGCCTCCTGGAAGCTTCCCACACCACCAGGTTCTGAGAAATGGCGCAAGGGGGTGGATTGGTGCACGGCACAAGAAAAACCCATGTTGCCCTTTAAATGCGGATCATTCATGATAATCTTAAAAGCTAAACCATTGTCATTAGAGACCGTGAAGTGTGTCATGCAGAAATTGGAAAGGTGCTCACTTTGAAACAATGTGCTATTCCCCATAAGCAAACATACATCCAAAGAACATGAATACAACTAAGACACCCAGCTCCACTTAGTGTAAACAAATGATACCTGTATGAACAACGTGAATACCAGATCAATAGGATGTCTGTAACATGAAAGAAGTACACTCATATAAACACAAACTAAATAAAAATCAGCAACAGACTTCTCATTGAATATCTCAATAACTACCAAGTCCTCAAAACTACTCAGTCTGGTTTCATACGCAGCAACAGCATGAAACTGCCCACATCGCCACCAAAGATGACATCCTCATCACTTTGGATAAGGAGGCCCAGTGGTCTCCCACTCTATCCTCAGCCAATGCCTACATAACATCGGAATCTAGGGACATGCACTCTGATGGATGTTCTCCTTCTTGACTGGAATTAACCAGTCAGTTATCCTGGCACCGTACACCTTGGATGCCATCAAACTCATCTGCGGAGTTCCACAAGGTTCCTCCCTAACCACAACCCCTCTTCAATGCACACCTGATTTCTGTAGCCATCATCATCAGCTCTTACGACTTCAACATCCTCTTTTACATGAGCGATATGCAACTCATCCTCTCCCTCACGGACAAGATGTTCAGTCCCTGGATCAAGTTCAAAGCCTGTATGACTGAAATCGCACGGTAGATGAAGACCAGATCTCTAAAGCTAAGCACCAACAAGACTGAAATTGTGGTCTTCAGTAAAAGCACTTCACTGTGGGTGTCCACCTAGTGGCCAAAAGTGCTAGGACCAACACACTCCCCTATCACCCAATCCAGTAACCTCAGGATCGCCATCGACAGCAAACTTGACATGACCGCCAAAGTCAATGAATTCACAACCTCATGCTTTCATACCCTAAAGATACCGGGAAAGACTATCAAATGGCTCCCAATCAGCACCCAGAAAACTGTCACACATGCCATGGTCACAAGCAAACTTGACAATGGCACATCCTCTATGCTGGGATCAACAAAAAGCTCACCAGAGAGCTTTCAGAACACAGAGGCCAGAATCACTCTAAATCTCCCACGCTGGACTCACATCACATCACACCTGAAGGAGCTCCACTAGCTTCCCATACACAAAAGAACACAATTCAAACTCCTCACTCACACTTTCAAGGCATTAGTTAACAATGGTCTTCAACAATCGCATCTGCTTTCACAAACCTTCCTGACACCTCTGCTCGTCCAGACTCATACTTGAACTCAAACCACGCAGACAGAAAATCAGATCCAGCAGTTGAGTCTTCTCCTACACCTCTTCTAGAGCTTGAAACGACCTACCACTACACTTAAGAGCCTCCTCCCCACTTCTTGAATTCCACAAGCAGCTGGAGTCCTGGCTTTTTGAGCAGTCCTACTAGACCCTAGGTTGGGTCAGCTCAGTGCCAGATATCTTTCTTGTGTGATACAAATTTGCTAAACATAACAACATGACACAAAGCATAATGCTGTTTTGCTAGGAGCACTGAAAATACTTTCAATTGAATGCTCAGTATAAGCTGCGTTTGCAATGTTTCTTCAAGAGCAAGCCTTGATCTTGACCACATTATCAAAACAAGCATTGGCAAAGACAATAGGTCTCACCTTTGTGACCTATTGGTGTCGCGAGTGGTTTTAGGCGATTCAGTACAGCATCAGTAAAAAGCTAAATGCTTTTCATGTATGCTGTGCATCATTGGAAAAAGCACTACCGGTACCTACATCATTCAGCATTTGCATACATGGTGATGTTTGTGTGCATGGTCACCGAGTGTATGTGTGCCTACTGAACGACACACGTGTAATTTAAAAAAATAATATTTACTGAGATCATGGTGGACACCACTTAGTGCATTAAATATATATTTTTAATTTCAATAAAGTGCATTACAGGAAGTGGAGCATCCCACTAGTAAATATGAGCTGCCTGGCACTCCTAGAAATGTAAAAAAAAAAAAGAAATTGCAAGGTTGTCCCACAGCAGAAAGTGGATGGGCTGAGCTGTATAAAATAAAGCCAAAGGAGGGAGGGGGTAAATGGAGGTGAAAAGCTGCACACAAGGGAGAGAACAACACAGAGCATGGGGTGAATATTTGACAGGAGGAAAAGCACATGAGGGAGAGAACCAGAAAACACATGCACCCTTGGAATACTTCATGTAAAAGAAAAAAGTAGTTCTCTGAACGTAAGCAGTTGAATAATACAAGTTAGCCAATCAATAGGATGTTAAGAGGCAATGTTCCAGGAGAGGACAAACACAAGAAGAGGTAAGAATAGGAAGGAAAGCCATTGAATAAGATGCAAATAAATGAGAGTGACAATAAAGCCAACCAATGGAATCAGAGGGCGTGTTCTAGGCCCATTGTAAGTTCTTGGTGTAGCTCACAATCGGCTTTTTCAAGTAGAGACAGCTAAAAGTTGTCCATTAGGCAATACCTAATAGCGTTACATACCTCAGTGCACATTTGTGTTCCACAGTATTCAGTAGGGTAGGAAAGAGAAAGAGGAGAATCAAACAAAACTAGTGGAGAATAGGAAAATGAGGGGAAAAGAACATCATAGAGGCTATGGAAGAGAGAGACAGAACTAGATAGTGTAGGAGGGAGTAGGAATACGAGTGAGACAAAGCCAATATAGGGCGATAGGAAAAAGAGGGCGTGAGCCCGAGAGCGTGTATGGGGAGAACAGAGAGAACTCCAGTGATGGTAGACTGGAATAAAAGAGATACGAAGCTGTTTTTGGGTAATATGGAGGAGAGAGAAAGAGCGATAGCATTCAAGTTTAACGGAATAGGAAACAGAAAGACAGAGAAAGACAAAGGATGAGCAGAGTATAGGGCTAGAGAAGGGAGAGAATGCCGCGAGATAGGAAAGAGCGATGGGACACTGTTTAGGGGCAAATATAAAGGAGAAACATAGAGAGAGAGTGGAAGTCAGTATAAGGGATAGGGCGAAGAAGGAGCGAGACACAGAGAGTAGGCGACTGAGGAAGCCAGTGGGGTATTGGAAAAAGACAGAAATTGCAAGGGGGGGAGAGAGAACCGGAGTAAGAGAGGGAAAGGGGGTTTCAGTGCAGAGCTCAGAAAAAGGGAAGTTGCAGTGAACGGAATGAATGTAGGACAGCTAAGGAAGTGGATGTATGAGGGTTGTAGAAGAGAGAGTGAAGAAGCTGCAAACCAGCTACAAAATAGGGGCATTTGAGCGTTTAAGCAGACGCTGGGTAACGGCATCGGAATGTTCACTATTCAAGAAGCAACAACGTCCCTGCAGAAGAGCAACTGACCCCAGAAGATGGGTTTAAACAGAACCTTAGTATTAAATAGCAATGTGTCTAATGCAAGAATACTGGATGGAAGCTGGAGACCCATCAGGTACTAAACCATTTAACCTTTTGACGCACACAATATTGTCTCTCTTCACATATTATCCTGGTGAAAAGTCAATATCATTTATACTCAAAAAGAGGAGTTTGAGAGGGAAAATATACCAGGCCACCCTCCACTCAATCAATGATACAAAAAACAGACCAGGTAATATCAAGGCACTTCTTTTAGTTACATAGGATTACTAGGAGGGTAATGTAAACAACTATTACGCCATCGACAGTAGTTCTTGTCATGAACTATCGTTTAAATCCCTAGTGCCATAAAACTTAGTATTTATAGATTCCCAAAAGTAAAAAACAACCAACCATGTGAAAGGTTACTCCACCAACTTCTGTGGAAAACAAAAAAGGAGAAAAAAGGTGTGAAAAATGAGAAAGCATCTCACGTGCGCAACACCAGAGGAGCTGCTGGCAGGTTCTCACCAGTTTGCTCACGATTTTCTCATCATCGATATCTTTCTCATATAAATGATAATGTGTCCCAATTAAAGAAAGAGAAAACAGGGAGGTTTTTTAGGCAGCCCAAAACCAAAAAAGGAAAAAAGACCCGTGAAGTCTTACAGATAAAATTAGGTCTGGCTCACGTATATAATTCCAATTGCTTTATTCCATTCCGTGAGTCATCCCAAGGTTAAAAGCACGGTCATGTCATGTAACCACATTCAGGAATGGCCAACATGTTTCATTGCCTTCTCAACTTTGCGGCAAATTCATCAGGGCGTCAAGGGTCTGCAACCACTTCCCTGGGTTTTTTCTATTTGAAAAAAAGAGTGACTGCAAATATGCAAAAGACATAAAAAACACACAAGGTTGGTAAGTTCATGAAGGATAACACCTATACCCCGCTTCAAACTTCAGAGACATATATTCTGGTGTAAAAGTGACAACAACAAGGTCATCAATATAAGTTACCTAATGAGAGCCGCAGGCCCGCATACCAGCTCTCAATTGGTTTAAGGAATCAGTGCTAGTTGCACTTCTTGTCCCAGTCATAAGCACATCCGTTGCTTACACCTTTATCTGGAGAAACAGATGCATCGAGTGAGTGGATTCACGTTTCTATACTGAAAATTGTCCCCCTACATTAGCCATTGATCAGACGGACTATTTCAAACCCATTCTCGTCAACAAAGAAACAGAGAGTCCGCTATTCATAGCCAAACCCCTGGCGCTACCACCTTCTCATTATCTTAATAAACGGCGGTATCCACAAGTACCAGTATAATTCACAGGGTCCCTTAGCAGCATACATTCGTCACTGCCTTAATGGCAACAACATTCACCGTAGTCTGTTCACACTAATTGTTGCCCCTTAGCGATACCTCCTTCTCGTTGGCTCCAATGTCCGATAGTACCCAGGAGTTCCAGCGTTCTTCAAAGGGTCCTATACCACACTCCATTCGTAGTAACCTTAATACAGACCCTATTCAAAACTATTTACTCTCACCGTACGGTTTCCTAGACTGCACAGTCAATCGTTCCAGGATCAACGCGAACGGATACGCGGCCGTCATTTAAACCAGCAGCGCGTATCAGGATCTTCCGTGCACAGATCGAAAGCGAGGCTGTGCACCCAGATCAACCAAACATCGCTTTCAATCGGACCATCAGGGCGGCCATCTTAGAGTGGCAAAACTTATGTAAATCATTGCTAAGGTTCCTCAGCATATGAAGTCTAAATCGCACTCATACTGCCATACATAAAACGTTTACAGGAGTAACACCATGTGGACAACGTCCCAATTCATTTGGAGCCAGTCTATTCAATTTAGAAAACATATTATGAGTACGTGAATAAAGAGCATAATGTCAGACTCTAGAATTACATTTATCCAGCACATTGCTTTATCATTTCACGCAGAGATGAAAATAATTCCTCAAAAATGTCATGCCTTTAAAATTGCGTAAACACGGATAATGCAGGAAGAATATCCTGACACCGCCCAGCTGTCTAAATATGAATAAAGGGGTGGTCAGGAAATACGAACAGCATCATCACAAACTCTCACTACCTGGAGATCTTATTCCATTCAATCTGATCGTTTAGACCAATTTGATCAACTTTTTCTGAGTAAATCCAACGTGCCTCTTTTAATGCGAGTGTACTCTCAATCTGATTTGTATCACCCAACACTTTTTCTAACACCACCCATCTCACTGCCTTACAATTATGTTGGCTATTTTTATAGTGTTGGACCAACCTCGTGGTCAGTTTACCATTCTTAATGGTGCTGAGATGCTCTTGTATCCTCACTTTAATTTTTCTTGTAGTGAGGCCAATGTAATGGAGCCCACATGGACATGTTAGTCTGTAAATGATATTGGTCGAGTTGCAATTGCTGAACTTGTTCAAATACCAAGTTCGTCCACTCTGCAACTGTACACTTGTTGTCTTCTCAGTTAGTTCACAAACTGAGCATCCACCACAAGGGTAGTGCCCAGGGGGAATGGAGGTGCTTGTTACTTGTAATGGGGGCCTTGTATGAACAAGTCTATCTTTGAAGTTCTGAGCTCTTTTAAATGCAAAACGGGGTGCAGGCATTTTATACTCATTAGTAGAGAGCAAGGACCAATGCTTCCTAATGGCCTGGCGGATTTTCGTAGCCAGAGGATCAAAGGTCAGTACTATAGGTAAACACTCAGCTCCCTCTTTCGAGCTCCTTTCCAATAAAGCCTCCCGAGGGGTATTGTGAGCCCTCTTACGAGCTCTATTGACAATTTTTCTCGGATAGGCCCGTTGAACCAGTTTCTCAGTGAGACTCTCAGACTGTCGCAAAAAGTCAGCAGTCGATGAACAGTTTCTACTGTATCGCAGAAACTGTCCTACAGGGAGATTATCCCTCAATGCTCTGGGATGAAATGATTGATAGTGTAAAAGTGAATTTTTGTTTGTTGGTTTCTGATGAACACTCGAGCTTAACTTATTATCAGTCACACTGATGTCCAAATCCAAATAAGTCACCTTTTCGGTGCTCATACTCCACGTGAATTTCAAACATTCATCACAATTATTCAACCATTCCAAGAACTCACAAAGATGACTCCGGGTACCTGTCCATATATAGAGAACATCATCAATATACCGCTTCCAGAGGCTGATGTGCCTCTGGAAGGGATTTGATGGATGGTATAGATAATGTTCTTCAAACTGGCCCACATAAATGCAGGCCAGACTTGGTGCAAAAGTAGCACCCATTGAAGTACTGGATATTTGTAGGAACAGGTCATTTTTATAGGAAAAATAGTTGCGGGTTAGTGCAATCTCAATGCATTGCATCACAAAGGATTGGGGTGTGTCATAAAACCAATCCTGTCCCCCAAGAGCGCGTGCTGCTGCCACCAGCGCAGCGTATTGGGGGATGCTCGTGTACAAAGATTCAATATCAATAGTCACAAGTATCTGTTGTGACACATCAAATTGCAAATCTTGAATAATATTCAAGATATCCGTGGTGTCTTGGACGTAGGATAACCGTTTAAGTACTGATTCTCTGAGAAAAAAATCAGCAAACTGGGATAATGGTTCAAGCACCGAGGAAATCCCCGAAACTATGGGGCGCCCTGGAGGGGGGCGTTGTGTCTTGTGGATTTTCGGCAAGATGTAAAATGCCGGGATCCTGGGTTTTGTATTAACTAGGAATTCAGCCTCCTTGCTTGTGATCCAGGTCTTTTCTCTGGCTTGTCCTACCATAGTTGTGATAATCCCTAAAAGCTCAGTCGTAGGATCTCTAACTAAGGGTTGATAGTTCTTTCTATCATCCAGTAGCCTCAAAACCTCCCTCTCATAGTCCATGGTATTCAGCCCCACCCTTATCAGCCGATTTTATTGTCAGGGAGATATTTTCTTGCAAGGATTTCATAGCATGCCAATCCTTCTTACTCATGTTACTGAATACGTTTCTCTGTTGTGTTTCTTCAAGCAACTTAATCTCATCCAAGACCTTTCTTTCAAAAACAATGACTTCTGGACCCACTGCATGACTGGGGGGACAAAAGTGAGAAGGCCGGTGAAGGTTAGTTGAAAAAACTGAGGGGGGGTCGGAGTTTTTCTGTGCAAAGAACTTTTTGAGTTTTATTTTTCTCATTGCCTCTTGCAACTCCATTCTGCATTTAAATGAGTCATGCCGAGGAGTGGGAACATATCCCAACCCCTTGTTAAGCACTCTCAGTTCTTCTGCCGTTAGCTGGTGATCTGATAGATTGACTACAATGTTATTTACGTTCGCATCCTGCCCCTGCTCCTGGTTACACGGGGGGAGAATGATTGCCATGTCTGTGGCTGATTCTGACGCGCTCGACCTCAACCCCTCGAACCTCCCCCTCTGTTTCCTCTTTGGGTTTGGACTAAAAAAGAACGCAGTAAACCTCCCAAATCCTGATTTGGCTGCACCTGGGGGTTGAATCTCACCCTCCCTTTTTCAGAAGCCTGTGCCTCCTCTTCCTCCTCACTGGAAGTATTGTCGAACGTCCAGTTTTGAGGAGTACGTCTAACTTGTACTCGGCCTCCCCTCTGATACCTATTCTGTGGTACCTGTTCGCTGCCTTGCTGATAATATTTATCCTCAGTGTAAGGGAACGCCCACTCGTGTGAATATCTTTGCAGATTTCTCCTTAACCCCTTGATTTTTTGATTAACCATATAATTTTTGTATTCGTTCAGATCTTCTTGTATCCTCTGAAGCTGTTCTTTTGCGTCTACAATACTAGAGTCTGCTTTTATGCGCTCTTCCAATTCTAGAATCTCTTTCAAAAGTTCCTCGCTCAATCTTTTGGCTGTCTGAATAATCAAGATCAACCAATCTCTTGTGCATTTGTTCGCAATAAAACTCCAGTCAATTCTAAACTGCTTATCCTCCAGTAAAATCCTAGGTTCAATCCTCACCAAAAGACTTGAAGGGGCTGCACCAGCTCGATAATATGCAGTCATTAATGCCCCATGTAATGCCACTCTCTCTTGCTTCTTTTTAGTAAAGCTCAACTTCTCCCATTCTTCTCTTGCAGAACCAGTGTTAGAAAGACCAGAGTCAGGAAAAAGTGAGGGGCCAGAGAGGATCGCAGCGATCTGATCATCCGTAAAAGCTAAGCAATTTCTATCCATCTCAAAAAATCAAAAGAATTAGTTTAACAATCCACTGTTTCAACAGAAACAAGGTGAAGCACACTGGCAATCTCAATAGCAGCTATGTCTGTCTCTAATCCAGAAGATGGGGGGCATTAAATCCTTCATGAAACATTTGTTATATATAAAAAACTCTATATGGTTCAAAAACTCTCACGGTTGAGCCGCCGTACAACGCTTATACTCAAAAAGAGGAGTTTGAGAGGGAAAATATACCAGGCCACCCTCCACTCAATCAATGATACAAAAAACAGACCTGGTAATATCAAGGCACTTCTTTTAGTTACATAGGATTACTAGGAGGGTAATGTAAACAACTATTACGCCATCAACAGTAGTTCTTGTCATGAACTATCGTTTAAATCCCTAGTGCCATAAAACTTAGTATTTATAGATTCCCAAAAGTAAAAAACAACCAACCATGTGAAAGGTTACTCCACCAACTTCTGTGGAAAACAAAAAAGGAGAAAAAAGGTGTGAAAAATTAGAAAGCATCTCACGTGTGCAACACCAGAGGAGCTGCTGGCAGGTTCTCACCAGTTTGCTCACGATTTTCTCATCCTCGATATCTTTCTCATATAAATGATAATGTGTCCCAATTAAAGAAAGAGAAAACAGGGAGGTTTTTTAGGCAGCCCAAAACCAAAAAAGGAAAAAAGACCCGTGAAGTCATACAGATAAAATTAGGTCTGGCTCACGTATATAATTCCAATTGCTTTATTCCATTCCGTGAGTCATCCCAAGGTTAAAAGCACGGTCATGTCATGTAACCACATTCAGGAATGGCCAACATGTTTCATTGCCTTCTCAACTTTGCGGCAAATTCATCAGGGCGTCAAGGGTCTGCAACCACTTCCCTGGGTTTTTTCTATTTGAATAAAAGAGTGACTGCAAATATGCAAAAGACATAAAAAACACACAAGGTTGGTAAGTTAATGAAGGATAACACCTATATCCCGCTTCAAACTTCAGAGACATATATTCTGGTGTAAAAGTGACAACCACAAGGTCATCAATATAAGTTACCTAATGAGAGCCGCAGGCCCGCATACCAGCTCTCAATTGGTTTAAGGAATCAGTGCTAGTTGCACTTCTTGTCCCAGTCATAAGCACATCCGTTGCTTACACCTTTATCTGGAGAAACAGATGCATCGAGTGAGTGGATTCACGTTTCTATACTGAAAATTGTCCCCCTACATTAGCCATTGATCAGACGGACTATTTCAAACCCATTCTCGTCAACAAAGAAACAGAGAGTCCGCTATTCATAGCCAAACCCCTGGCGCTACCACCTTCTCATTATCTTAATAAATGGCGGTATCCACAAGTACCAGTATAATTCACAGGGTCCCTTAGCAGCATACATTTGTCACTGCCTTAATGGCAAGAACATTCACCGTAGTCTGTTCACACTAATTGTTGCCCCTTAGCGATACCTCCTTCTCGTTGGCTCCAATGTCCGATAGTACCCAGGAGTTCCAGCGTTCTTTAAAGGGTCCTATACCACACTCCATTCGTAGTAACCTTAATACAGACCCTATTCAAAACTATCTACTCTCACCGTACGGTTTCCTAGACTGCACAGTCAATCGTTCCAGGATCAACGCGAACGGATACGCGGCTGTCATTTAAACCAGCAGCGCGTATCAGGATCTTCCGTTCACAGATCGAAAGCGAGGCTGTGCACCCAGATCAACCAAACATCGCTTTCAATCAGACCATCAGGGCGGCCATCTTAGAGTGGCAAAACTTATGTAAATCATTGCTATGGTTCCTCAGCATATGAAGTCTAAAACGCACTCATACTGCCATACATAAAACGTTTACAGAAGTAGCACCATGTGGACAACGTCCCAATTCATTTGGAGCCAGTCTATTCAATTTAGAAAACATATTATGAGTACGTGAATAAAGTGCATAATGTCAGACTCTAGAATTACATTTATCCAGCACATTGCTTTATCATTTCACGCAGAGATGAAAATAATTTCTCAAAAATGTCATGCCTTTAAAATTGCGTAAACACGGATAATGCAGGAAGAATATCCTGACACCGCCCAGCTGTCTAAATATGAATAAAGTCAATATCAGACAATGGCACAAAAGATGAGAAGGAAACCCACTTCACAGAGTGGGTTTCGAGAGTGGGTTTCGAGCCCGCGTTTTGAGGCCCTACAGTACCATTATGGGGTGCAAATAGAAGCTTTTGTTTTTGTTTTTTTATGTGAAGCATTGAAGCATTGGGGATTGTGTAAAACGGCCTCAGATTGTGCTCAACTCTAAGTCCCACCCCATAGAAGGTGTCACCCCTCCTCGTACATGGTGAAATGTTTATGGCAAGCCTGGGCAGCGCATGCTGTATTCAGGTAGGACTTGAAGCCCCACCCACTCTCTGCCCATATTTTTCATTGGCTTGTGTTATTGCCTACTGTAATCTGTGGCTCTTCGTTGTTCAATAGGCTTAGTGGTCCCTCCTTAGTACCACCTTGTCTCATTTTGTTACCTCCAATGGCGACACCCCCTGTTACGTATGTTGTTACTCGGTAGGCTTTAATTACAGCCTTCGAGCACTGTTTTCTCAAATAGCTTTGTCCTGCCTGCTGTTGCAAGCAGGACACGCTTTCTCTGTTTTTATTTAACGTTTTATAGCACGGGGGCCGAACACATTTGCAATGCAATAGGTCTCGCATTTGTGAGAGTTTAAGCTATTGGCATTGCAAATGACAGTGCCTTTTTATCTTTTAA